>NW_006239402.1:317244-338527 GCF_000226075.1 Solanum tuberosum | reverse complement strand
AAGGGGGGGGGGGGGAGGGAGCCAGGATATCTTAAGGGGCTCTTGTACCTATCTCTTTATATTTTGAACCCCATCGGTAAAAAATCTAATTCTTTCCATTGTTGGGCAGAAAGAGTAGATAGAGACTATTTCAAAATGGATAACGCACCATGAGAGGTATAAAAACAGAACCACACAAACCCAAAACAAAACCAACTCTGCGTTCGCAGAAAGTTAGTAATATCTCTGACAAAATTAAAGGAGGAGGAAATGACCCGAAAATCTTGGTTCACAGACGTAGCCAGGTAGGCGGTCCCAAAAAATCTACTACGCAAGCAATGGCCTCTCACTAATTCGATTCCCAAATTGTAAATGCCCCACCGCCTTATCAGTTACTTATCACCTTCTTTGCCCAACTTGGATTTCCCCCTACTTGACGTTAAATCTCCACCATTAACTCAAACTTACTTTATAAACCAAGCAAACCCCAAACCAAACAATTGCCAAAAGCCCAACAATGGCCCTCTTATCACCACCGCCCTCTAAGTCCAAGCCTTACCCATTTTCGCCGCTTCCCCAAGCAGTTCACAGGCCGGGGAGAAGCACTTTCCCTGCTCAAACAACCAAAAATGTAAATTCCTTGTCTTATACTTCAATAACAACAAAAATTGGCGAGGTTAACAAGTGGAATTGTTATGGACTGGAAGGAAAAGTTAGATTTAGCAGAAGAGTAATGCTAATGCCAATTGTGAGTGCAGCAGTGACGCAGCCCGTGTCAGAAAACGAAAGAGAATCGAACTGTAAGAGGATTCTTCTTTCTGATGTAGTGGTGACCCGGCCTAGGGAGGTGCTTTGGGGTAGGAAATGGAATTCAGTGGATATGGCCTCAGCTGCGGTGGTGGTTTCTATGCATTTGCTCTGTCTATTTGCACCATTTACTTTCAATTACGCTGCTCTTGGGATTGCATTTGGGTTATATATAATCACTGGACTTTTGGGTATTACACTTTCTTTTCACAGAAACCTCTCTCATAGAAGCTTCAAACTTCCCAAATGGCTTGAGTACTTTTTTGCCTATTGTGGTGCCCAAGCACTTCAGGTAATTCAATAAACCCACTACAAGTATTCTTTCTTATTTTCTTGTATTAGGCATTTGAATTTACTATGTCATGTGTGATTGTAGGGACATCCAATTGATTGGGTGAGTACTCATAGGTACCACCATCAGTTTTGTGATTCAGAGAAAGACCCTCACAGTCCTTATGAAGGATTTTGGTTCAGTCATATGAGTTGGATGTTTGATACCAACACCCTTACTGAGAGGGTAAGTTTTTCATTCTATAATCTATTTGCCTACTTATGAAATGGAAGGAATTCTTGAGTACTGATGTTCTATTTATGTGTAGTGTGGGAAGCCCAACAATGTGGGGGATTTGGAGAAGCAAGGTTTCTATCAGTTCATTCGTGATACTTATGTGATCCATCCCATCGCGCTTGCAGCTCTGTTGTATGCAATGGGAGGATTTCCTTACATTGTTTGGGGGATGGTAAGTGGAGCTTTTCTTAGTTTGCACAACTCCATTCATGGAGAAAGCTTTCATTTTCCCCTTTTTAACATTTTGGGAAAACTATTAATTGGGATAAAATGAAAATTGGTTGATAAAAATTACATTTTTTCACATAACACTACCATAAAGATTGAGATATCATGTGTACAAATGAGGAAATACAATTTACAATTTGAATAAGCTTGTTTTTCTTTTTAGTCTTTTGGGTATTTAAGATATTGTTAAGCAAGCTTTGTTATCAGTTAAAATCTCCAAATGTGTTTGTATATGTCCACCAGCCTAGTTTGTGACCCGATTTTGTGTATTGTATTTTCTTTATGTGTCAAATCTCCCAATGGCAAGTTGTGAACCAATTTTGCGGAAGAAAACTACAGTTGCATCTCTCATTAGACTACTGTTTTCTTCATGTGTCAAATCTCCTAATGGTTTTGGATCTTTCCCCTGCCTAACTCAAGTTGTGAGCCAATTTTGTGGAAGAAAGTTTCTGTGTTATCTGTTGGTAGGGTCTTTTGTTTTCTTAACGAACTACTGGACAAAATCAAGTGTAATTTGTTGCTGTTCCATACAACATGTCTTTTGGATCTCACTGGTAATTAACTGTAGTAGTTAAATGATGTTCAACGATAGTTCTGCCCTTGAAGGGTGAAAGAAATAGTTAACCAAGATAAATTCTAGTACCTTTCAAGAATTGATCAGAATGACTTTCCGAAATCAAACTTGCAAGAGTCTTGAAAAAGTTAAAACTAGTACTTGGATGATTATCTGATAGTAACATAGGCAAAATTCTGGGTTATATGCATTTGGTGCAATGAGATTCTGAAAATTCAATTGCTAAATTCCCTGCGTGTGCAGGGGGTGAGAATTGTGTGGGTATACCACATAACTTGGCTAGTAAATTCAGCATGCCATGTATGGGGAAATCAGGCGTGGAATACTGGTGACTTATCAAGGAACAACTGGTAAGCTTGTTTAGTTTTATACTTTAGTGTATAAACGTTTAAATTTATTTGTCTTGTTGCTTCTTTTCTTTTTGTCCATATTTGGGGACTTCATCAAAATAATTTGTATAATATAGGTGGGTGGCATTGCTTGCATTTGGAGAAGGTTGGCATAACAACCACCATGCGTTTGAGTATTCGGCTAGGCATGGATTAAAATGGTGGCAACTTGACATGACTTGGTATGTCGTAAGATTTCTTCAAGCTATTGGATTGGCCACTGATGTCAAGTTGCCAACTGATACTCATAAACAGAGGCTGGCATTAGCTGACAGTTAGGGAAAACACAATATGTATCACGAGAAATTTAGATTCTTGAGTGACTAATTACTGTAACTACGTGGGTGAAGCTTCTTTCTTCTGCTCCTCCATTTTGTAACTACTTGGAATGAAAGCTACATTTGCCTATAGATTCTCCATAAAACTTATTGCAACACTGAAGCCTTGCTGCATTCAAATTGTTAGCTCTTGTTACGGGGGGAGAATAAATGAAAATGGGTGAATGATAAATGGACATGAAACAAAGAGGAATGGTAAGTTTATATCCCACAATATTACACTAGGTTTGTTGTTATATTATGATACAAAATAACTCAAGTCCCAAACAATGAGAAAAAATGTACTTTTCCCAAATAATGAGAAAAAATATAATAGTACTTTTCATAAAACGTGAGCAAGTCCAAACAATGAGAAAAATATACTTATCATAAAATGTGAGCAAGTCTCAAACAATGAGAAAAATATACTTTTTCGTAAAATGTATCCGTCTAAATAATATATATCTTTACGTATGAAAACGGTTGTTGGAACATATAATGAGTCAATGGAATGAGGGTTGGGCCTATTTTACAAACAATTGATTTCATCCAATCAAAAAGAAGAACAACTTGGAAGATGGGCCCATTTAAATCAATTGCAAGACAAACTCTTGTTAAGGAGATTGAAGGGTAGAGATAGTGGACAACCATTTAAGTGATACTTGTACGTGATAATTTACATTTTATACGTGTTCATTCATTTTTGTTTAAACTTCAGTCAAACATATAATTCACATCAAACTGTAGAAATATCAAACGACAAATTCACAAATTCTGTTTTCTGACATTTTCAAATTGATAATTTATTTTTCTTATCATGTTGCTCCGAACAGTTTCTATATGTATAGGTATGAGTTTCTTCTTTGAAACCCGAAATGAGTTATTTCTTTGTATATAATGAAAATCGCAATATATTATAATAATAGTCGGCAAACGACAATGACAAAACCTGGGAGGGGATATGTTTGATTTCTGGACGAGTCTATTATTTCATATAAGATTGAATGATGATAAAAAATATTTTTTGAAAAAAACTAAATATGTCATTGTATCCTCTCCGAAAAGAAAAATTAATTTGAATTGAATTATTTGAGATTTTTTGAAGGTTCTTGCTTTACATGTACGATAACATTCACCGATAGGATGCAAATTATGAATACAAATTATTTGACACTACAACTAAAAAAATCAAGTTTATATTTACGGAGTAACATTCCAAAGTTGGGTAGTGGGTACCAATTGAGCTTATAAGCTCACATCTACATTATAAAAATAAATTTATAGAAGTTTCAAATTATAGATTATGACATCTTTGTTCAACTATTTACATTAGATACGTTTTTACAAAAAAATAATTGTACACTTCTTTTGTGAAATATATTATCAATCAAAAGAATATTTAGAGTGATCAGAAATGAACATCGATCAAGTCCATAGTCCTTTGATGAATATATCACAAATTACAATAAATAAATTGATAATTAAAATGACAAAAATAAATAAATTTATATTCATGCCTACTCCAGCATAATATACATCAATCCAATAGAATGATTTTTTATCTATCCCCATTTGAATACAACGACCTAACAAGTCAATAACATTTTGTTACTTAAGCAACTTCAAATTAGTTAAATAGTCCAACACTTTATAAAAAAAAACACCTTCATTCAACATAAAATTATGCTTTTGTTCATAGTGACTAAGTTGGAAACATACAATTTTTTCTTAGTCTCAATTATCTTTGCACTACACTAATCTTAAAATATATTCCCTTCATTCGCTTTACTTGTCACGGTCTGATCTGGTACACCCATTAAGAAAAATAATTAATAATATAAGTATTTTATTAAAATATCTTTTATTAAATGATGTCTGAGAAAATGATTTGAAAAATACGCCCTCTATTCACTTTTATTTGTCACGTTTTGACTTGACACACCCATTAAGAAAATGATTATTGATATAGGTATTTATCAAACAATCCATAATTAAATTATGTTTAGTATTAAGTCTTGAAAAATGATTTGAAGAAAGAGTATTTAATGTTGAGGTAAACATGGAAAAATATTACTCCACTCTTGATATGTCAAAAATGACAAGTAAAAATGAAAATCTATATTAGAGAAAAATGACAAGTAAAAGTGAACGGAAAGAGTAAGTTTCATGCTAATGGAAAAAAATTATTATCTTTTCTTGATATATCAAAAGTGACAAATAAAAATTTATTTTAGAAATAAGTGACAAGTAAAAATAATACGAGGGAATAAACACCATAGTTGTACTGTAATTAACAGACATTCTCTTCACGACCCATTAAAATTTAATCATTAATTTATCACTCTGATTTATTTATTTAAAAAAAACGAAAGCGCTATAATTAGTTACCCGCATTCTCACAAATGAAATTATGAGACTATGGAGTAACCTTGGATGACTATAGAATATAGGTAGACAAATAATTACATTTCTATTGAATTCTGTATTATATTGCACTCATAAGAGCTAATCAGACAATAAAAAGGCAAAATAATTGTGATCTCGAGCAATGTATCAATGCCACTAATATTTTGAAGCACAAACGTGACATGAAGAGGACGCAATTGTGTCCTAATTAATTAAACTTTTAGGAAGCGCACGAATTATTAGATTATTGACTAGTTGCCTAAAGTTTTAATTTCAAGTATACATTTAGAATTTCTAGGCCAAAAGATATCATAAGTTGTCAATAATTATAATATACTCTTTCCGTCTAAATTTTTGTGGCACATTTTTTAGTTTGGTCACAAAAAATGTAACCCCACATAATTTAGAACAATTTGATTTTTATCATCAATTAAATCAGTTATACTCCACACACAAATATCTATAATTTGTTTGCACCCTTTAACTTGACCTCATTTGATGTTTATGTCTTCCAACTTTAAATTTTCATAAGTAGGGCACACCTGAACTTAGATTGATTTAAACAAGTAGATACATGTTTCCACGTATTTTATGTCAGATAGAACACATGTGTCTAATTGTTCAATATTATATAAACTTAAGTATTCACTTGTACACATCAAAAATCGAGAGAATAAAAATTATGGCTAAGACCAAATTAAAAGGCATATATATGTATAATACCTTAAAATATCTTCTATTAAATTTTATATCAATCCAAACGACGCCACGAAGTAATACTACTAGCAAACATTTAGAAAGTTGTAATTTGAATGGAGAAACAGCCACAGTAAATAAGCACGGGAGCATAAAGCATGATTATGAAGTTTATGCATTTATATTAAAAAATTGGAGAAGCATTTTGGACATGGGCGTCTTCAAAAGTGTTGTATTTTTTAACTTATCAATATTTGTGTAAGGGTTCATCTCCCAAGCTATGGAAGTTTGATATTTTTAATTCCAAGCATGCAGTAATTTTTAGAATGTTTGGGATAAAAATATGATAAAGAATGGGAAATGTTTGTTCGGTTATCGAAACTTTTATGGTGTTTTAATAATAATTAAAAAGAATTGTCAATTTTAGCTACTCACCACATTATAAAAGGATAGAACTTGCACCACTAAAAAAAATTACTACTTCTTTATTGAAAATTTCACAAAAAAACAATTTGGATTGATTATTTTTATAGATATATTGATTGAATCACTAAGAGAAAAATATATTTATTTTTTTACAAGAAAAAGTTAGAAAGCTTTTCTAGCATTTTAGTAACAATCTATTTTTTTGCGTTTCACTAACAAATTTCATGTTATATAATATAAATTTCTCATGAATTTGCATTTGCTAAAAAACTAAGCCTACTAGTATTGGAGTAACAACTAGCTTGAGTATTATTTCCTCCAATCCAATTTAGGTATTTTACTTTTATTTTTAGGTTGATTGTACCTAAGTATTCTAATTTCAGCCATCTATTTGACAAACATAATAGTACCACAAAATTTAAAGAATTACTCGCCATCTCTTTAATAAGATTTTGACCTTAAGTTACGTATTCAATCAAACTAAAATATTTGAATTGAAACCGAACATAAGTTTCTATCACATTTCAATTAGTTTATATGATTCCAATTTTCATTATTTAATAAATTTGCTTAATATAACTTTCCAGCAGGGAGCAGGAGCCAGCTTGCCACATCTTCACTTCAGCTGTTACATAGTGAAGAACATTGCGACTGTAGCATTGTTTAGCAGTGACCAGAAAGTTAATGCTTTGGCCAAAATCCAAGACCTGGTGAGCATGGAGGTAGTGGCATAAACAAACAATTCTCTCTTTTTGCACTCTAAAAAATGAAAAAAGGTTACTCCGTTAAGGACAAAATTGGGAGTCAGATGAAAAGTGAAAAACCACAGTCGTATACAGTGTGGTTAACATTTTGGCAGTATGTAGAGTGAGTGTGTACAAAGGCAGGCTCACTAATTCTTGGCGCAACATATAAAAATAAATAGTGATAGAGTAATAAATAATTATGGATAAAAAATTTGTATATCTTGTTTTGTTGTCATGTTTGAAATAATTTATCATACTATTTTGTATATCATAATGATGGATAGTTATTCCATCTTGCGATAACTTGTTTCCAATCAAACAACCCTTATTATCTTATTAAACAATAGTGTACTTCTTTTGTATAAATATATAATTCAACTTTACAATTTTTATTTATTTTAAGAAAAATAATTTATGAACATACCGAGGAGTAATATTTGTTACTGTTCAATTTGTTATCCCTAACATTCTATTTTCCTATTGTTTTTAACATCTCTTTTTTATTGTTACTTTTTCTTTTGACATTTAAGTTTGATATGTTATATAAAAATCGATGGTTATCAAAAATATTTTTTTCTAATTTCACAAAGTATAATTAAATTGTATACTATATACTATCCTCTTGAGATATATGTATAAAACTAATTATGTTACTCCCTCCGTCCCATTTTATATGATGTACTTTGATTTGGCACAAACTTTAAGAAAAATGGAAAGACTTTTAAAACTTGTGGTAAAAAATGAATGATAGAAATTTGTGTGGTTGTAAA
This sequence comes from Solanum tuberosum, assembly GCF_000226075.1. Taxonomy (NCBI): domain Eukaryota; kingdom Viridiplantae; phylum Streptophyta; class Magnoliopsida; order Solanales; family Solanaceae; genus Solanum; species Solanum tuberosum. The sequence continues at coordinate 330,621 of NW_006239402.1, read as the reverse complement.
TCATTTCATTAAGGGTAAAAAAGACATTTTATAGGCAAATTGTTACTTAAAATAGAAATGTGTCATTCTTTTTGGGACTGACTAAAAAGTATTAACCATACACAAAAATAAAAGAAACAATTTATTCAAAACGTGAAAAAAGTGACGGCAATTCATTCAAAACGAAAAATAGTTAGTATGACTGACGTTACAGAACTTTCGATCACTGAGTTTACTATGAATAAAGCTTCAAAATTCACTATTTTGGCCTAGAAGGGTGAGACAGTGACATTTTCAGTCCCACAAAGAATTAACATAGAGACTCGTATAAATAAAACCAATAAAATAAATATTCTCACCTTAGGCATTTTTACTATTAATAAGTAAATTATAAATAAATTTTGATTAAACATATATAAGATCTTAAAAATTGTATATAAAAATAATAGACTATGTCTATTTATTACTCCCTCCGTCCCATTTTATATGATGTACTTTGATTTGGCACAAACTTTAAGAAAAATGGAAAGACTTTTAAAACTTGTGGTAAAAAATGAATGATAGAAATTTGTGTGGTTGTAAATCATTTCATTAAGGGTAAAAAAGACATTTTATAGGCAAATTGTTACTTAAAATAGAAATGTGTCATTCTTTTTGGGACTGACTAAAAAGGAAAGTGAGTCATATAAATTGGGACAGAGGGAGTATTTAGTAATAAACCAGACTAACTAGTATAAAGTGTGATGACAAGGTAATTAAAAGGAGGAAGTGCTAGGTGGTAAAATAAAAGGAGATGGGATGGATATTAGAGTCAGAAGGTGCAGGGCGTTGTCGGGTGAAAGGGAGAGAGAGGATTGAGGAAGCTTAAGAAGGCCGCACATTACACCAAAAGCGGACAGCACGCGGAGGAGGAGACTGACTCAGTACTGGGTCAGAGGCGAAGTTAACTAGGGTTCGCGAATGAATTCAGTAACATTTTCGTTGATCATATATGTATATTAGAAAATTATATAAATATAAATGTAAATTAACTTGTTTACTTCTCATAAAATTAATTAACGATTTAGTGAGAAGAAATATTATGAAAATACTTTTCACACTGAAGTTACTGATTTGAATCTTAAAATTTAGAACCCCAAATTTTTAGTTCTGACTCCGTCTTCTAACGGGGTTCCAAGCAAGTTGCAGGTGACCACATAACCCACCATATAGGTATAGCCCAAGCAACTCCAACACCAAAAATAAAAACGACTGCGCCACTCTCTAATCCTGCAGTCACTCTGTATGTTGTATATACATAGACCATCCTGAGTAGGCCCGCCGGTCTACATTATTCCCCACACTCACCTCGATTACGCAATCCCATTACTTTGCAATTGTTATATATTGCTTAATTCATTTAACTTAATTTAATTGCAAAGATTTGTTTAATTAATTACTGAAAAACGTAAAACGACATATAGATTAAAAAGAAGAGAGTATCCACTTGATTAAAATTGAAATGCACGGAAGTAAATTAATTTGAAGTATAAAAAAAGGAACATTTGGTTAGCATGTGAAGAAATAATAACAAGGGAAAAGATGTACGCACTGTTTTCATTTTTTCCGAAAGGAAAAAATGTACTAGGTACTTGCATTATGAAAAAACGAACATGCTGGATGGACAAAATAAGAATGCATGTAATGAAAAATAGCTTTAATTTGTCATTTCATCCCTAGTTAAGTATTTCTAGTTTATGCTTGTCAAACTATATTTTTAATTAATAGGAGTTCAATTTACCATGTTGTAATCTCCTTTTTCTCATTTTTTTAAAAAAGAAAAAGAAACAACTTGTATAAATAGTACATAACATAAAACAGTACTGGCAATATTGTTTCGAAAAACTTAACCAAAATAGTATATTAAGTGTTTCAATTAGCTTTATCTTATTTCTTCAATCTATTTTTAAAAAATCACTTTTTCCACTTCCAATTTTAATTTTTCAGACATATTTATGAAAAACAAATTAAAATGAGAAGAGCATGATTTTTTAAAATTATTTAGGGCCAATTTAGAAAGGTAAACGAATAAAACAAAAAACAAAAAAAAAGAAAGTAAAAGTGAGAGTCCATAGGATAGGTGGGGTCAGATTCACCGCCAGATGGTGATCCTTTATAAGCATAGTCTCGGCTCTCACCTCTCACCTGACTTGACTGCAAACAAATTAAAGCAATTACTGCCATTTTTACACCCTGAAATAAGAAACGACATACACACTCCTCTCGAAAGCAACTCTCCTTTCGCCCCCATATTTAGGAAAAAAGCCTGAGACTAATTTAATTCTATCTCCTTTTCCTTCTCTAATACTACTATTCCCTCATTTACAAAAAGCAGCCAAAACGGGTCTACCTCTGTGGATGCTTGGCCTCGGCGTCGAACGCTTGCGAGGTGATATGAATCGCTTGCTCGCGTTACTCTTCCACCAGGTTCCTAATAATTTGCTATTATTAGTTCTCAGATTTTCGTTTTTTTCGCACAGATGCTAAATGTGATTTTTATTTGTACGTAAAAAAATAAAATAGGGAGTATTAGACGAGCAATTTTTGCAGCTGCAACAGCTTCAAGATGAATCCTCTCCTAATTTCGTCTCCGAAGTTGTCAACATCTACTTCCAGGAGTCCGAAAAACTCTTACGAAATCTCAGATCCTTGTTGTGAGTGTTTTTTAGTCGAAATTCTATTGAAAATAGTCTATTATTGTTTCGAAGAGGTGAACTCATAAAAGCGATTTTACGAGTACTACTTTATTGTGGGCATGTTTTATATCAAGCGTGGGAATAAAAGGAGGAAAAAGTCGAGTTTTTTTTATGGGTTATAATACCTCTGAGTTTGTTATCTTTTCTTTTTCTTTTCATCTTTTACTGATGGAGTGGTACTCTTTTTATAATATGGCGAAAAAAAAAAGGATGGATAGAGAGTTTTCGGACTACAAGAAAATGGGAGTGCATTTGAATCAGTTTATAGGAAGCAGTTCAAGCATTGGTGCAAAACGCGTCAGAAACGTCTGCGTCGCCTTTCGCGTTGCTTCCGAGCAGAATAACCGACTTGGGTAAGTAACTAACTTTTTCTTATTTTTAAATAAAATAAATCGCCTATATACTAGGACCACTAAAACTGAAAACAAAATAATTGTTTTTCTCTTTTTTTTCTCAGTTGTTTGAGAGCTCTAGAGTTGCTTGAGCATGAATATTGTTATCTCAAGAACAAACTTCATGAACTTTTCCAGGTAATTATTGACCGTTTTGGCCGCCAATATTTTTTACATTCCGAAAATCATGTTCTATCATAAATTTTGAAATTTAACAATTTTGCCTTTTGCACTACAAAGAACATTTTTGAAAAGTTTTTTTTTTCTTTTCAAATTTCTCTACCAAACAAATCCTAATAATTTAAACATCGTACACATTTTCATCCTAGCTACTTTACACTATTTGTATTGATGAAAGTACGACATGCATTAATAAGTTAGATAGTATTCCTCCTGTGTTTCTATAAAAAGTTATTGTAATGAACTTTAGCATTAAATAGTTCTGATCAATGATCATAGTTTCGTGCTACAGATAGAACAGCAAAGGCTGCTAGCCGCTGCAGTCAGGTACCCAGTTCAGCACTAAAACAAAACCGGAGCCAAATGAGATACCGTGTAAATTAGATTTAGAGTTTTTTTTTTTTTTTTTTGTCGTTTTTAACTTATGATCATAGGGAAGGGATCAATGGGAAGTAGCTAATGAATGTTTTGGGAAGTTTGAATGATGTGTGTAAAAATTTGATTCTGGAATTTAAGTTTTAAGATTCGGCTTTTAATGACTTAACTTTATGGAAATGTCACTTTATTTTCAACGTACTATTAACAGCAAAAGCCAAACAGTAGCCAATCAAAATCTTGTTTATCAATAACATCAGTCAAATTGAATGAGTGTTTCTGCATGTAAAGAACTGTTTGTATCAATCAACGTCGATGTCGACAAGTTCAAACAGTAAAGGATCATTTGAAGATTCTGCATTAAATGTGGGCGTTGCTGCAAGCTAAACAGTTAATGCAATTTGCACCATAATTTGAAAAATAACTTTGACAGAAAAATATAAAATTATAATCGAAATTTGCTAAATTTATGTTTCATTGAACCTTTTTGGATATCAGTGGACTTGGATGCAGGAATGATAATTGATTCATTTGATACTCCTATATAATTAAGGCTGTGCTAGTCAAGAAATAATATTCCTTGATCGATTTATTAAACTAAATGATCATGCATTGTTCCTTTGTTTACATTGACAATGAATCAAGAAAATCCTGACGCTCTACTAGCCATACCTCATGCTCAACAGGCTATGTGGATCTGGATTTCGCTATTTGATGATACTTACAAAAATTTAAAACATTAAGAGAAACGTGTTGTCATTTCCTTTAAATATTGCAACATTTGGGAATTGTGTTACTTTTCTTTTCTATGATTATAGTGTTGTAGAGGATAAAATTCATAAAAAGCCACATTTCTTTTTCAATAGCTATAATTGACAAATACCTTTATTATGGACTTACAAATTTCACACGTGAAACTCTAAGATATAGCTTGAGCTATTACTTTTCATGTGGAGATTGAAAGAGAGTACTCTTGGATTTTTAAGGCTGGGTTTAGTGAATGAAAAGCTGGATCAGCCCAAGCTAACCCAGTTTATGATTGGGCATGTGTTCAAGCAAGCACCTGTTAGGCCCAGCCCAGTACCATGCAGAGTCCACATTTCTTAGTTACTGGGCTTTAGGTCAAGTCTGAACAGAATTTTCTTGTTTGGGGCCATTTGTTGATAGGCATACAATTCTATTGCTCAAGAGAACAAATATTCCAGCTCAGCAGTATTATTATTGACAAATGATCATCTAATTTTCCAACTCAGTTCTTAATGACCTGGTTTCATTTTATTTTCGATCTAGAGTTGGAAGTATAAGAAGTTTACTACTCCGCCATTCATGTTTACTTTATACATTCTTTTAGAAGCAAGACATAAAATTGTAATTTTAGTATATCATCCTTATTTATATTTGGATGTTGAGAAATGAATAATGTACTAAATAATAAATAAAAATTATTAAATTATCTCTTAATTTACCTAATCAAACAAATAAAAGTGGTTAAGTAAAAGTGAAGGCATGGGATAATTATTATAAGAAGAGATGTTTCTTTTGGCAAAATGCTCCCTGAATTGATGTTCTACAAGTTCCTCCTTTTTTTCTTCACTTCTATATGGCGCAAATAATTATCCACGAAAACATTATAAATATCTAATCCCATGTCTGTCCAATTATAAAGTGGCAAATTAAAAAGCATATGTGACTACTTTTTCTTTTATTACTTTCCGCGCACATTTTGCATATGCGCTTTCATTAAAAGAAGCTTTCCAATATGTTTATCGATATTTCCAATTTAAGATATCCAGACCACATAAAAATAATAATGATAGAACCAAACGTCTGAATAATAGGGGTTGATTTCTCAATGACCATCTAACAATTATTATTTCAGAAAAATATATTCTATCAAAAAAGGAAAAAATACTTTCTATAATACATATAAATGACCATTTGAAAAGTCAATTCACAGATACTTGATTAACGTGTATTTGCTAAATGTCAGCATTTCCTACCGCGTTAATTACATATACTAGAACTATAATATTTTGAAAGAAAATTGAGAAAACTTCCAAATTTCGAACATAGAGGGTCAATTGGGCAACGCGCAGATTGGTGCTCCACACATTTCAAATTGGCTTCTCAACTACAACCATATATTCTTTTCTTTAAGATTTTCCGAATCTTATTAGTCGGTTGACCTAAAAAAAAAACAAAGAAAAGTAGCACAACCGCCAAGTAGAAAAAGTCTGCCCACTTTAAAATGGAGCAATCTACAAATAGTTACAGTTGAAATTTGAATATTAATACAAAATCACAATGTATATACCAAGTTAAGTTTTATCACTATCACTATTAATGTCATAAGTGGTGAAATTTTGTCAACTGTACGTAGTCTATCGTAGGATATAATTGCGGCATTAATTTTTTAGTTTGAAAAATTTAAGGGGAAAAAGTTTAAACAAATATTTTTTCTAAACTCAAAAAAACCGAGTTAGTAAACTCACTCTAAATAAATACCACCGCCCACCGTAGTTATTAGATACCCCCTCCGTCGTAAATGTTCAAACTCGACATGAACGAGCAATAATTAAAATAATTATTTTATTTTATTTAAAAACATTAACTCTCTTAATAAATTAAAAGTATAATAAGTTAAAAATATTGTGTTTATTGATTCTTAAATAATGACAAGTTAAAAGTCAAAATTGAACTAGTAAAAAAAAATAGAGGGAGTATTTTTTACACGTGTCAATGCTTTTTCATTTGGCACGCAATTCAAATTCATCCAAGAAATTAATATGGTAAACTCTTATTAGGGACACATATTTTCCTCCTTCTGAACAAGTCTGATTTTTTCAGAGGAATCCTTAATTTTGTATGGTTCTGCGATTAGTTAGTTAAAAATTAAAATTTCTCGAAAGAAGTCATGTAATTTTGGTGAAAAATTATATCCCTCTGTTTCTAATTATTTATTCACTTTTAAATTGACACATATATTAAAAAAATAATTATTGACATAGTGAGTTTATCATTTTATTCTTATTAATTATGAAGTGGATGAATTAAAAATTTAAGACTTTCAAGAAGTTCTACCTTTTTCAAAGTAATTAATTGAGGGTATAATAGGTAAAAAAATTTTTATCCTTTTTTGATTTATCAAAATGAACAAATAATTAGAAACAATTAAAAAAGAAAAAATGAACAGATAATTAGAGACAAAGAAAGTATTATTACACCTAATGAAATAAATTCTTCCCTGTATTTATTCGAAGTGGTATAAATTTTTACTCGCCACTATGTAGGATAGCTCTTAATAACCTTTGTAAAGCTCAACTGACATCAGTTTATTACTTTTCGTAAAATAAATGCTATAGAAAAAGTTTTTAAAAAATGTCTTATGTTAGATGGACATCTTACTAAATTTATTTGTCCCATATTATTTTCTTCGTTTAACAATAATTGTCTATTAGATTATTTTGGGATTTTCAATAATATTTGTCTACTTTATAAAATTAATGAATAATTTTACACTCAGTTCCTATTTTATTCTTATCATTAATTATAGTCATTTTTCTATTACGTTTTTCAAGACAATGTATTTATTATATTCAAAGGATATAGTAAATTAGCCTTCTATTTATAGTTTCTTATGGGGTGTGCCAAGTCACTAGTGGAGAATTATTATTGGACAAAGAGAGTATTATTTGATCACTTAATATATCAGGATGAAATTAATTAATTTTTTTTCTCGTTTTACCCCCTACAATTAATATGTTCTGACCTTTAGAAGTTTAAACAAATTTTAAAGGTCCATTTTTTTTCAAGAGGTTAATTAATATGAACAAAGGACAAAATAATAAAGTTGGTCAATATACTCCCTATATCCCTAATTACTTGTCTACTTTTCCTTTTATAGTTGTCCCTAATTACTTGTCTATTTTGACAGATCAAGAAAGGACAATTTTTTTTACCTATTATACTCTCAATTAAATGACTAATTATTTTGAAAAATATAGAACTTTTCATCCACTTCATAATTAATAGGGGTAAAATGGTAAACTCACTATGTCATTAATTATTTTCTTAATAAGTGTGTCAATTAAAAAATGGACAAGTAATTAGAGACAGAGAGAGTATTAATGATTTCTTAATCACAGTATAAAAGAAAGTATTCATCTAACATAGAACGGAAAGAGTATTATTTATGTACAATTTCATAAAAAATAAATAGTGACACCTGCATTTGCATGCAATGCGTCGCTCTCTTGGTTGCCAATTCAATTAATTAAAATTCTTAAGTTGTTGGAAATCAGCGTCATTTTCATTTTGTCTTAAATATACACAATTTTAAAAGTGTGTGATCATTCCCAACATAGATATATTTATCGTATACAGGATATTTATGTTTATATTTTTGAACACTGCATTGGTCATATATATATGACACATGTCTATTTATTATAGATGTGTTCAGTAAACTACAATATCCACTATTTCTTTTTTTTTATATATATCTTCTTATCTTAGATATTCCAACGATAGTAAAATCTTTACTTCATACAGTAGGTTTAGAATTGATAATGAAACCTGAGTAAATAGATTATGGTTAGTGATAGGATTGCTTTTCCCTTAATTAGAAGTTACGAATTTCAGTTTTAATCATGGAATTTTTTTTGTTAGAAGTATTATTTCTAAATGGACTATTGTAATCGTCTAAATTTAATCAAAACTTCAATCAGTTTACGAACATCGAAAAAATTATGGTCATGTGTGATGGGAAATTCTTCAGCTAACCGCATTGTATTTCCTTAAGTAGGTAAGTTAGTTTCCATAAATGTCTTTGATTTAGGCTCCTTATCTGACTTTAATAACATAAATTATAAAGATTTATTTTATTTAATCGATTAAGTACTCTCTCTTCTTTTTTTTCAAATTTATGAAGACATCTCTTAAAAATTGCTCCTTTCATTCACTTTTGTTTATTTACTACTACTATAAAATTAGATTTTTATTTTTATTTATTACTTTTAATATATCATTGAAATACAATTGTTTTTTTTTCCTTATTTTATTATATCAAGAAAATCCTAAATCATTTTCTAGACTAATTAAAATTATACATCAATTCATATCAACATGGTGTTAAAAGAGTCCTACTAAACTTCGAAGATATGTTTGAACTTTTTTACTCCAATTATTCATAAAAAGTTAAAAATAACTTTAATTTATACTAATGATCAAACAAAATTTCAAATTTTCATTTTAACGATAAAATATAATCAAACTATTCCTATTATCCCCACAAGTACGAGCTACATGAAGTTGTTACGAAAAAAGTTATTCGGACCCAGACGATTATATTTTCTATACGTGTCTTCTAGAGTATGTGTAAGTATATTTAATTAATGTGAACGTATTTTATAGTACTAGTATTTAGATGGGACCTCTTGTGAGGATAATGATAAGGAGTCGATTGTTTAGAAAACAATTATTTGAGAATTAATTATTTCACGGTATATAAGTAATTTCATCATAGATATGAAATAATTTATTTTATCAGTCACCATTTTCACAAAAATAGTGAGATAAATAGTTCAAAAATTATTTAATATCTCTAATTAAGCATGAGATAAAATAATTTTTTATTTTATTTCAAAATTATTAGTATCTTCCGATTACATTAGAGATTCGAATTGTATAAAACAATTGGCTATTTGTGATCTCCACAATATTTGGTTCCCATATACGTGCTTAAAAATATTACTCCACTAAATTTAGTATTATAATGCAACATGCAAAATTTAATTAAGTTAATTAAAAAATTAATATTACTCTACTTGCTGTATGCGTGATATTACAATAATTAATATTACTTCATAGATATTTTCATTGTCCTTAATTACTTGTTTATTTTGACAAATTAAGAAAAATTAATTTTTTTTACCTATCATATCCTCAATTAATTATTTTGAAAAAGATAAAACTTTTTGAAAATCTTATGTTTTTAATTCACCCACTTCATAATTAATAGGGGTAAAATAGTAAACTGATTATGTTAATTATTATTTTCTTAATAGGGGTATCAATTCAAAAGTGAGTAAGTAATTAGGAACGGAGTAATAAATACAGTCACTTTACTAATAAATGCACACCACATGTCTCTGGCGATTTTTGTACCTCTTTCTCAGACCTTCCTTTTGGCTTCTTCACTTCATAAATATCACATTTCATTTCTTTGATTTCTCAGAAAATTAAAGACTTTTTTAGTTTCCTTTTCAAAGTCAGATTTGAAGCAAAAATCAAAAAGAAAATGAAGAGTAAAGTTGTTGTTGAAGATACATTTGTTCACAGTGAAGAGACGAATCTTACTGTTCGGAAAACTTCTCTTTTCTTTACCGGCGATGGATTCACTGCCTACGACTGCAAAGGCCAGCTAGTTTTCCGAGTTGACACGTACGGTCCCGATTCTCGTGACCTGGGTGAACTCGTTCTCATGGACGCTACCGGCAGATGCCTTCTCACTGTCCGCCGTAAGGTATAAACTCACTAGCTCAATAATACTTTTTATGATTTTGCGATTAAGGGTAAACCGAGTTTACTCAGTTATAGCAATTTCTGATTTCGGTGCAATTTTTGAAAACAGAGACCGAGTTTGCATAATAGGTGGGAAGGCTATTTAGGGGAAGGAGAAGAGGGGAAAAAACCGATATTCAGCGTACGTAGATCTTCAATAATTGGAAGATCTAACGTTACAGTGGAGGTATACAGCAATCCGACGGAGGAATATCAGATCGAAGGATCATTCGCACAGAGAAATTGCACATTCTTCAACGCCGACAAGGTATCTGTGGCTGAGATTCGACGCAAAGTGGATGCTTGTGCTCATGTGGTGCTTGGAAAAGACGTTTTCTCTCTCTCAATAAAACCCGGGTTTGATAGTGCCTTCGCCATGGGATTAGTTCTCGTGCTTGATCAAATCCAAGTTGATGATTTTTCTGATAATCGGGTCGATGCCGACCCAATTATCTCCGATGATCTCAATTTTTCTTCTTAATTTTTTCTATAAAAGAGTTTTAAATTCTATATATATTTGGTGTATAGTTTTGAACTTTTTGTAAAATTAATCTGTTCCTTTTTGTCTTTAATGTTAAATACGGAATCCTACTAACTGAATCAAAGTATAATAATTTGGCCATTATTAGAGAAAAGAATCTGGAATTATTCTCAATTTTTAGCGTTGTCTTTATAGTATAACATTGTTTTGCTGTATCAGCTATCGGAACAAAAAATATTGTTACTGAAAAACATTGATGTTTTTTTTTCACGAGATATTTATCATCAACCTTCTAACAACAATAAGTATCAACTAATTTTGTTCATCAAAGCTTAAAAGTACGAGAAATTCATCTAGTAATTTTTTCTCTATGAAATTTGAATTCTCCGTTCTTAATCCACTTTCTTAATTACTAAAAAAACACACCTTTGATACAAGTTCGCCTATTTGCCCTTTTTGGATTTTACTTAAATATTGAATTCGTGGCAAATATATGACGTTGGCCTCTGATTATAGTAGTGGAATAATAATTATCCTATAGATAATGCAGATTAGGAAAAAATGGAAACTGTAAAGATAGCAAAAGTGAAGGTTATTTTCATTTTAAATTTATTTGGCTTTGAATTCTTTTGTTAATCCCATAGGCGATAAGCATAATATGCAGCCACATATTCCATATTTGTTTTACGTATGGCGATTCTTCCACTCGTTAATTTGGTGCAACCTTGTGGTGTCCATTGTAACTCTCCCAGTAACGCTTGTTAATTTCTGGATGATCACGATATTTGACGCTGAAGTTATGAAGTTGGGTTGTTTGTTTATTATGCTTTGATTATAATGAAAGGATTATTATGATGTAATAAAAACGAGTCAATTATTTTACCATGATTAATAATGAAAAAAAGATATGTTTATCTATAAAAAGTAATTTTAAGTTGATAATATTATTCGCATTATAGTAATAATTTTTTTAAGGCAAAAAAATTGTATTAGGATTATTATTACCCCTTTTAGTGTATTGTATATGGTTCAGATTGATGTTGGCAATAATAAATGACTTGTCTTAAAACCAATCAACCGCAAAGAAACGTTAAAATTAGTTCAATCAATTATTGCAGTATCCTTTTCATTCTTTCCTTGTCATAGTGGACCTTTAAATGGGTATGCTAGAATCATTTTGCCCTTTCACCCAAATCTATAAAAACAAAACCTTATTTTCCACAGTTTTCACCTTCTTCTCTCCACCATCTTCAAGTTTTTCGAGTTCGGAATTAAAAATGTCACATTTTACCTCTAAAATATATTGAGAGCTACTCAATTTTTGTTTTAATCAAAAGGGACAATTCATTAGTGAGGTAGTGAGACATAACAACATGTTTAGTGAGTCTGTAAAATAGACTCAAATTATAAAATTTGTTGATGAATTCGCATTTCACTATATACTTAAAATATTTACAACATACTTGGTAAATTAGTAAATTTAATGAGACTAGTAAAATAATGAATTTAAATCTTATATTAGTATACTAGCATGATTCACATGTCAAAAAGTTGAATAAACTCAAATTCGAATATTTCTGTTATTTCATTTACTTCTTAAGTCATATAATTCTGTTTTGTCGCTTTGATGAATAGGGGGATCATATTATGATTCTTATGTCTGGATAGTTGTCACTTGCCAGATAACACACGGCCCACACCTTTAATCAAATCCAACTTTTTAACCTAAAGTATGCTATAATTAAATGGATCATCTAATTAAAGCAATTTATATTAGCCAATACTTTAACAAGTTAGTGAGGACTGAGGACCGACCCTCTTTCATTTATAATTTCTTTTTAAAAAATTTAAAAAGAGATTCAATAATTAGTTTGAATCCTACCTGGCTACATATTGCCTTGTATTGATCCAAGTGAATGGGAGGAAAGTACATATTAAAATAATTGAATAATAAAAGAAAGAAAGAAATTATTTTTTTAATTTTATATATCTTTTTATATACCATGGTGCACGATTCCATAAAAAGGTTTCATTCGAGATTGTGATGGAGGACATACCTTAATGTCATCGACTTTGAATTTTAATCATGCCACTGGACATTTAATTAGGACATTGCACTATGATCCCAACAATTATGAGTTATTTTTGTTCTAATATCTTTTGATTTGGGTTAATCTCGTCTTCTTGAAGAAATTTTTATTTTTGCACATAAGAGATTTGAAAAGATTATTTTCTTTTGTTTAAATGGTAAGAAAACAAAATATCTCATTTCTTCAAAAATCAAAAGGATAATAAAAATAATCCATGTGTTACACATTTGTATGAAGACCCATAATTTTGCAGTATTAAAGGCCACATTATCTTCTGCCAACGTTACATTTACCAATCTTTTTTCATGTTGTATCCCAACCCCCCCTCAATCCCGAATAAATATTTTGCTCTTTAAATAATCAACGCATTACATTAGTTTTTTTGGGGTATATATATCATAGTTTTTGTATATTTTGTGTGTATTTTTCTTTTTTTCATAATTTTCTTTTATTGTTTAGACCCAGTCCAATAACAATAGGTCCAACTGATCAAGCCCAACCATTATATTGAGAGTTCTTCTTCGAGCAATTTTCACATATAGCAAACACAAAATTCATATTTGTATTCTATAAAAAGTTTTCAT
>NW_006239402.1:315214-316339 GCF_000226075.1 Solanum tuberosum | reverse complement strand
ATTTGAATTAATAGTTTGCTATTATATACAATTTTCCCTTCTTCCTAATGTCTTGGGTTAGTTCTAACACAGTTTATATTTTACAATTTTCATATGGATTCAGCATATTGAAAATAATATTATTTTCTCTGACGACTTAAACTTTTAGATGGGATAGTCGTTACATATTTTAACATGTTATCAAATTAATAAGAATGTGGGCGGGGGAGGAGAATCTCATTATGATTTAAACCATGTTGAAGGTAATAGATAAGTAAATAAAATGTGTTATCTGTTACTTAAATTTTAATATGAGATAATCACTTACTTCAACACAACATCGTCTCCTACTCAACTCTACAAGACAAATTAAGAAGCCAATTTATCTCCTTCTATTTCAACATTAGGCATCCACACTTTGTTACTAATTCTATTTTTGGCTCGTGTCTAATTATTATCCATGTGAAATAGACAAATATATAATTGATTTAAATCATAAAGTATCGAGAAAATTAAAAGGAATCTATCATAATCACTAATCAGAAATCAACTTTATATTAGTCTGATTTGCTTTATTACAGATTTAATAAACCGACAGACGTAGAATTGATGTGATTTTTTAAAAAGCAAAAGTCGTCTGAAACCTAACAATACAAGGATAGACAATTGTTGGATCTTTCATCTTCAATAGGCCGGTGGACTGGATTAATTGCAAAGTGGAAATTAAAGTTCCAAAATTTGGCTAATTCAGCTAATCAAAAGTTGTATAATTTGAAAAAAAGAATGATTATTTAGTCCACTGACTTCTTAACCTAATCATACTCCAACGCTAAGCTTTTCTCTAAATTACCACTCCCTCCGTTTAAAAAAGAATAATCTCCTTTGACTTGAAACAAAGTTTAAGAAAAGAAAAAGGATTTTTTAATTTTGTGGTTCTAAATTAAAGTTATGTCAAATGTACTAAAATATCCTTTAATCTTGTGGTCTTAAACATGTCACGTGGAAAGTTGAAGTTAAAGTGTTGCCAAAAAAAGAAAGAGATAATTCTTTTTGAAACAGACTAAAAAGGAAACTAGGTTTATTCCTTTTGAAACGGAGGTAATAAGTAGGGAAAATTGTATATAATAGCAAACTATTAATTCAAAT
>NW_006239402.1:299570-315087 GCF_000226075.1 Solanum tuberosum | reverse complement strand
TCTCGTTCTCTCCCTCGCCTCTCTCGTTTTTTATACAAACGCAAGTGTATAAAGTGTGTTTGTGTTTGTATAAAGCGAGAGAAAATTGTATATATTCATATATTTTCGTTCCCCTCTCACCTCTCTCCCAGATCTCGCTCGCCACTCTCCCAGATCTCGCTCTCTCACTCGCCTCTCTCACTTTATACAAAAACGCAAATGTATAAAATGCGTGAAAATTGTATATATACATATATTTTCGTTCCCCTCTCCCAGATCTCGCTCGCCTCTCTCACTTTATACAATTGATCTTTTTGTATATGTATACCAAAGCAGATTATACAACTGCTTTCTTTTGTATATGTATAGCGAAATATACATATTTATGTTTGCTATGGAGCGCAATTATGCAAACTTTGCTATAACATACAAATATGAATTTTATGTTTGTTATATGTGAAAGTTGCTCTAATAAGTATCAAGTACTCCCTCTGTCCCTAATTACTTGTCCATTTTGACAAATCAAGAAAGGACAATTTTTTTTACCTATTATACCCTGAATTAAATGACTAATTACTTTTAAAAATGTAGAACTTTTCATCCACTTCATAATTAATAGGGGTAAAAAGGTAAATTCACTATGTCATTAATTATTTTCTTAATAGGTATGCCAATTCAAAAGTGAACAAGTAATTAGAGACATACGAATATTTCTTACTTCAGTAAAATGTCACCTTATTAATAGAGTGTTCCTTTTTTATTTAGGCCATAACATTTTCTTCTCTCTTAAATTTCGTGTTCAAACAAATACCTCCACACTAATTGGGAATGTTGACTGCTGAGCGTCTGTAACACGCCTAAAGCAGGGGCAGATTTAAGAAGGCCACTTCGTTGAAAAAAATAATATACTAAATAGGTATAAGTATATACAAATAATTAAGAAGTAGAAGCAAACGTAGAGTGTATATTCTTTAAGTGACACTTGTAACCAAAGTTGTACGTAGCTTGGTTGGGTAAGGCTTGGAAGTAATACATTTAGAAAAAAGAAAATTCATTGAGAAAAAATTATAATATTTTTTTATGTTTTAAAAAAGGTATAGTAGTATACTGCTTTTTTATTTTATTTTAAAAGGTAACGCTGCTTATAAAAAATCTTGTGTACGTCACTGACCTCAACCCTCAATCTACTTTTTTGTCCTCCATAATTTTTCTAAACAATATGATACCCATATGAAAGTTTTAAGCTTTTACACAATTGATTCTATTGCCGGGTCAAATACATTATTGATGAAATGAATATGTATACGAAATTTTGAAACGGAGAAAAATAATGTTACGTTGTTGCTTGAACTACTGGTCAATGAACCAAAAATTTCAAATAAAGTTTCTTTCGAAATATGGCAACTCCATTCACTTTGCTATGTCATATTTTCAAAGATATGACTATGCAGTGTGAAACTGCACACTATGATTAAGACTTACGGCTTTTGTATTGTCTGTTCTAGAAATGGTCCTTTTCCAAATCTAGAAATTGCATCAATTTTAGGTTCCAGAGTGTGATAATATAAAGATATTTACATCATCAATTACTACTGTTTAAAATATACTCACTACATTCCATGATAGCTTTTGAATTTTTTGAGATTTAAATCAGTTATGTTTTTTTTATCGTAACATTTTCATATATCTTTTAAATATTTTTAGTTGTCAATTACTATAATACTACCTCTAGTCCATTTTAATTGTCTTGCATACTAAAAATAGTTGGTTAAATCATTTTTGAAAATTATAGTAATATTAAACATTTGTTGTCATTTTCATCATTGCTCAATAAATGTGGAGGGAGATTAATTCATATGGCGGGAAAAAAAAGTAATTTTGAATTGATGAGATAAAAAAGTAAATAAGATAATTTAGACAATTTAATTTTCTCTTCAATAAATTTTCAAAAGACGTACAAAGAAAAATATAACAGGTAAAAATGGATCGAAAGGAGAACATGATTTATTAAAGTTGTTGGCGTCAAAGTACTCTACGTACAAAATGCCGTGCATGTACGTAATTTACGACTATATATAGTCAATGAGCCACTATTGTGGATTTTAAAATTTTCTAAAGTAAAAGACATTTAATAGCTTTTCGTATTTTGAAATACAATACGTATACAAATGCGACCACAAAATCCAAGTATAGAGTAAATAAAGGGACACCAATGAATGGACCATACTGAGACATGTACCCAGGAAATTAAATTGTTAGAATATTTCACTTTTGTTTTATAAAAAAATAATAAAAATAAATAGTTCTCATGTGTTGAGATCGAGATCGTATTGTCATTTTAATATTTAGTCATCAAAATCTTTTAACCTCGTGGCCTACTTTTATTATTTGAAGTGAAAAAAGTATTCTTCTTAACATGATATCAATGACGGTAGACATAAAGCTTTTTGTTGTGTTTGTAATGTGGACTTCACATATTAAGTTATTCACATTACATATGTCCAAATATATGTCATAGAGTTGTTAGAGTGCTCCTCGTTAATTGAGGGAATGAATTGTTATCTCCTTAAATAAGCTATAACTTTTGCGATTAATTAAGTCTATTAGTATCAGTTCTTTTACATATGGGAATATACATTTAATTTTTTAAAACATACTATTATGTTAGTTAGAAATGTCTTTTGTGTTAGAAAGTTAAAATATATAATGCTTGTCTGGAATATATTGTAAAGTTTTTCTCATCAAACATATACAAATTAAAATGCAAATTGAGATGGTGGGAGTAGTTAAGCGTAGATATGTATCACAACGTTCGTATATGAAATTTCATTATACTACACATCAAATTGTTGGTTTTCAAAGAAACGAATCAATTAAATTGAACAAATTAAATCGGGAGGTAGGCTAGCTAATTGCAATTTTCAACCCTCAATCAACGTTACATTTATAGTTTCGTTGACCTTAATTTGAGAATAGTTATGTTACGCACGTAGTTACGTTGCAAAAGTTTTTGCAAAGGGTTTTACTCAATTAGCAATTAGGATTCAATCATGTCACTTTAGTCAGGGATGACGTTTGGGCCATTAGATGTATGATAGCAAAGAAACTACCTATATTTAACCTTTAACTCATAAAATATCCCAAATACAATCATCAATTAAAACAAAACTGAATCCGATACAATCTAGTATGGTTACATCGTAGTACGTATATATAAACTATAAGAATCTCAAAACATACTTAAATGGTCCAATTTAATGAAAAATGGCCAAGGCAATTGCGGATAGACTGAGCACAAAGCTGGCCAATACGGTCGTTGAGGACGAAGGCGGAGGAGGAGGAACGACACCACCGGGAACGGAACCTGTAGGTCCATCAACAGATGGTGTAGGTGGGTTGGTACCTGGAGTACTAGTGCTGTCGTCGGAAACTGAAATTTCTAATTTCTGTCCACCTTGGCAGTGTGTGCCAAAAGTACAAATGAAATAGTGATCATCAGTAGAATTAAGAGTTATATTTGCTGGTCCTGTCATTATGGCAGTGCCTATTGCATTCTGCGAATTGCATCCATCGAACGAAGTTTCTTCTACTTGTAGCACGTCATGTCGGTCAGTCGCAAAGTTGAACACTGTCAAAATTAAAATAAGAAACATTAATTAGTTTAATTTGAAGGATATAATCTAATGAAAATTAATAAATTAATTAAATGTATATACCTAGAGTATCGCCAACTCTGAATGTTTTTCCAGCAGTCCAATTTGTGTAAGCTACCGCACCATTGCTTGGTACGATCCAACCCATGCTGTCCCCTACCACATGCACCGTTTGTGCTGTCGTGTCTTGCACCATATTTCCGATGACTAAAGCACTAAAGACGATCATGTACAACATTTTGTCCATGTCTTTATTTTTTGGTAACGTTATTTTTTGCACTTTATTGGTAATTGCTAGTTTGTAGGGAATTAAGGATGAGATGTCTATATATAGCTAGCAATATGATTCTCTATATATAAGAGAAGGGATTTTGAATTGGTCTAAACTTTCAACTTGCGTGGTGCTTGGTTATGACTTATGACTTTCTATTATAGCAAGAGTGGTGGGAAATCAAAGTAGGAATTTAATGTTGGTTGGACCATCAAGAAAAAAATGAGCAGGAAATTAGATCTCGAAGGAGAAAAGTGGAAGGCGGGCTAATTCAACTCCCTAAATAATAAAAAAAAGTATATAATTAATGAAAGTCAATACACACTTGACTTGAACCTTTCATATTACGGCACATGAGACTTATAGCTATTTTTCTATACAACAATTACGAAATTGATTTACAGCTGATAGTTCCTCTACTATATTAAGAATTACCAATTAATTAAGGGCTAATATTTTAGTTTAGATTAGTTAATGGCAAGGATACTTACCAGATAATATGATAATGATAAATATAAAGATATGAATGCATCCAAAGAACATTTATAGAATTAAACTATTTCGAATTGTTGCTAAATAGCGGGATAACTTATCCGAACTGGTAGATAAAAACATATCCTGAGAAGTAAATGTTTTAATGAGGTGATCAAAATCAACACTAATGGAAGTTTCTTAAAGGACATAGGAAGAGCA
Source organism: Solanum tuberosum (assembly GCF_000226075.1). Classification (NCBI taxonomy): domain Eukaryota; kingdom Viridiplantae; phylum Streptophyta; class Magnoliopsida; order Solanales; family Solanaceae; genus Solanum; species Solanum tuberosum. The sequence goes on along the minus strand of NW_006239402.1, from coordinate 310,491 downwards.
GGTAAACTGCCGTATTAGTGGTGTGGTAAGGAATGGGATTTTTTTTACCAAAGTAAGCCGTTAATAAAATAATATGCTTTTTTTTTTTTTTTGAAATTTTACAAAATTAATATAACATTTTAAATAACATTTTAGGTTATATTTTATTAAAAAAATTCAATGGCAAAAGAAAAAAAGATTGAGGAGTAAGGTTAAGATTCACTCCAAGTAACGTTACTCCATCATATCTTTGTCTCTTTGTCATTGAATATTTTAAATTTTTTTTAACCTAAAACGTTACTGAGAAATACGTTCATAGTTGTTTTGTAAAATTCTAAGGAATGATAGTGGCGATGTAAGTTATGCATTCTCTGTTGCAGTAGCAACACTGAGGCCGAGGCAAAAACAACAATGTATGGAGCCAATTGGCAAACATTTGGATGGAATTAGACTCTCTGATCATTGTGGACATGATAAAGAATAGATTCACCAACAATTTGAAACTCTAGATGATCATAGAGAGCACTATACAGAGTCTAAATCAAGCAACGATACCATCTCGCTTTGGTGAATATTGACTTCTGAAAAATAAAGTGAATACAAATTAAATGGTTAGTTCATCGAAACAGGGGAACAATTGGAATCGTTTTAATATCGTAGTAGCTAGAAATGTATAGCAATGTTAAGGAGAGTAAAATATTATTTTTTTTTTGTTCATATATGATCACTTTGAGATTTAAAATAATTTCTTTCGTTTTCTAAGAAAATGAATTACCTTATATGCGACATATTAAACCTAAGTACTCCTGATGATCGTTATGTTAATAATCTTCTTGGACTTTGTTTAAAGCTGTTTTCCTTGATATGTTCTTTCTCCTTGAGATGAGGGAGATAAAAATACTTGAATTTATCAACCTTCGTCAAGAAAATATGAGTATGAAGCAGTATGCTTTGAAGTTCACTCAATTGGCTAAGTATGCTCAAATGGTTGCAGAGACTCTAGAACAAGAATAATAAGTAAGTTTGTTTTAGAGACAATGTGGGGATTATCTTTCGACAACCTACACCCTTTCCATTGAATGGACTTGAATGTTACATCATGAATTTACTGTCAGTGTGATTTGTGAAACACCAAAATTAGAGGCTTTAAAGCATGGAAATTTAAATTGGGTCTGTGGGACTTATACGTATATCACCCAGGTTTCAACTTAATGAAAGATTAATTTATTTATTTATTTATTTTGTATCACTGGAGATGGTAAAACTATCATCTTTACATGCTTGGTATGAATTATTGCAGAATTATTCACCATCATTATTTATATTGGATCAACAAATATTGGTATGATAAAATACACCATAACTGTTACTTATAGATTGTTTATTCGATACTACAAGGGGACATGCCTACTGTACCAAAATAATCTGCACTGATGATGATCGTAAAAACAATACAACAATTTTACTGCCACTCACAAAACAAAACTCAATCCAATAATTAAAAAAAATTCATCACATTATTATTACGTATAAACTAGGAAGCTCAACACCTCCTTAATTTACCCAATTTAAAGTAAAGTGGCCAAGGCAATGGTGGACAGACTGAGTACAAAACTGGCCAACACGGTCGTTGAGGACGAAGGCGTAGGAGGAGCACGACCACCTGGAACAGAATTTGAAGGTCCTGCAGCAGAGGGTGTAGGTGCACAAGCTTCTGGTTGTCGCACAACAGGAGTTGTTGGATTGCTTGGGTTAGGCGGGTTGGCTTCTGGAGTACCAGTGCCGCTGGAAACTGTAATAGCTAATTTCTGGCCATTTAGGCAGTGCATACCAAAAGTGCAAATATAGTAGTGTTCTCCAGTAGAGTTTAGAGTCATATTAGCTGGTCCTGTCATTATAGCATTCCCTATGGCATTCAGTGAATTGCAACCATCGAACGATGTTTTTTCTACTTGCAGCACGTCATGTCGGTCAGTCGTGAAATTGAATACTGTATAAAATACGGAAAGTAACATAATCATACACTGGATTTGTGTTAATACAAAATAAGCTGAAGGATATCAGAAAATGGAAATTGATCATTAAATACACATACCTAGTGTGTCACCAACGCTGAAGGTTTTCCCAGCAGCCCAATTTGTATAAGCTGCCGTGCCATTGCTTGGTATGATCCAACCCATGGTGTCCCCAACTACATGCACCGTTTGGGCTGTTGCGTCTTGCATCATACTTGCAACGGCTAAAACACCAAAGACCATCATGCACAACATTTTGTCCATATCTTAAGTTTTTGGTAACTAATTTCTTAATTCGACGTTTTTTGGAAGTCGCTAGTGAGGAAATTGATGATTACTACGTAGTTTGTTAGGGTAGGATGAGATGACTAGATAGACAATATGGTTCTGTATATATAAGGGAAGGAATTTTTGAATTGGTCTAAACTCTTAAATTGCGTGGTGCTGGGTCTTGAGTTTCTATTATAGCAAGAGCGGTGAGGAATCAAAGTAGGAATTTAATGTTGATTGAAACATTAACAGGGAAATGAGGTAGAAAGAAGAACCCGAAAGGGATGTTGGAAAATGGGGCTAATTCAACTCCCAAAATAATCAAATGGAGCAATTAGTAAATGAACACTTGACTTGGAAGTTGAACCTTTCTTTTTACGATACGATAGACGAAAATGATTTGCAACTGTAAAGTAAGGTTCCTCCTTTGATTATCAGAAAAATTATTGCTTCTTAATTACCTCCTCACCCTTTAAAAAACTACTGTACATATTTTTGATAGCTTTAATCCTTCCTGTGAGAATTTTTGTTTAAACTACTACACTTTGTTACTATAAAAAACAATCATGAATCCATGATACAAAATTTCAATCGACTTTCTCTTAATTAGCTAGAATTTCAATCTCCAAGTTTACACAGTCTTACTCTTACTTAGCTGTAAGTTCTAACCACCTGAACTCGAGACACCGTTATTTCTCAAGACATTTTTTACGTTATATATTGAATTTCAGCAGTACCAATAAACAAGAAAGATCACAATGAACAAGTTGACATTTATTTATGTTAGTAAGATACTAGAAGACCACAATATATCACAAAGTACAGATCACAGAAAGATCAGGAAAGTTGATCTCTAAAACGCTAATTCCTAAACTACTAAGCAAACTATTATAATCGTCCTAGTACGGATTAAACATGCACTGGGCGAAGGCCTAATTTATTTTAGATGCTACACTCAACAACTAATGGTGGCAACAGATTGATGTTGTGGGGTATGTGCTCGCTCTGGCTGATTAATCTGGCAATTATCCATAACCAGGCCAGCCCTGTTCTTATTTTTCTCCTCCTCCACCGAATTAGGCTCTTCACGGAAACCACTAGCTTCTCCAACAAATGCAGGGTCCTGAATGTTGTACGTCTCTCCTCCTGCGACTTTTCTTTCTGGTGTACCCTTATCTGGAATGTCGTGATTCATGTTATCTGCTCCACTAATGTCTATATCAATCTGGGACTCTAGATTTTCCCCGTATCCTGGTTTCTCCCCGACTTCTATTCCTGCTTCAGCACCATTTGTTTCTCCAATTACAGCATTTGCAAACACTCCCTTGAAATAGTCCTTGTCCATGGAATCATTCCAGAAGTCGGCATCAATTGCTATAGTCTCCTCTGTAACATTTTCAGCCATTTTATCTCCTCCATCCTCAAACTGAATGTCATTGCTGGCCTCAGTTTTCCTATCTGAAACCTCTGTACCAGCCATTTCCTCTTCTTTTTTATGCTCTGTATTTTCCTTATTAGCGCCCATCTCACCCCCCTTGTCCTCCATTTCAACTTCTACTATATTCTCCTCCTTCTCCAAGCCTTCCTTTTCTTCTATGGCAGATTCCATGTTTTCCTTCTCTATATCTGCGATATCCATTTCCTCTTCTTTTTTTGTAGCATAAGACGTACGTTGTCGCTTCTTTGCCGGCTCAAGCACTGCTGGAAGTGGCATTGCCTTAACCTTCTGACTGATCCGTGCTGATCTCCTTGGAGCCTCACCAGTAGTCCAATCAAATTCTGACATACCAGGATTTCCATCGTGTGTTTTCAGGTACTTCTCCAACTGCCTCTTATTCCTTATCTCCTCTCCTGTTGGAGCAACAAATACAACCTCATTCTTCTTTGCTCTAACACCCTTTTTCAGCATGAGCTGCAAATAAACAGATAAGAGGAAAATATATAAGGTGTCCAACTATGCCTCACAAGAAATACTTAACTATCCCTTGTTGAAGGATACAATCCCAGGAGCTTTCAAATACTGATTTCTCAAACAAGCTAAGTAGGACACTATACAGAATTCTTCACTCATCAATAACGATATCACAAACATGGATACGGATATCTAGCTCGTGAAGAGAATAATTAAAGACAGCAGAAAACAGACACCGAAAAGAAAGAGAACTATTAATTACTTCCCATTTGGTACCTCACAATTCCCTCCGAACTTTTGAGATGGCGCAAGTCATGGTGGTTGTCAAGTGTTGAACCATATAAGCTTATTTAGATTTCAAGCTTAGTGAACAGAAACCGTAGTATTATTCATATTGTAATTCTTGTATGGTTGGTTTACTAGTTATTTCTAAATGAAATTTACACTCATATTCCACTATATTGTCATCCACAGTTCATGTTTAACTTGTAGTGACTAGAAAATAGAAATTTCTTCAAGAAGCTCAGAAGAAACTCCAGCCTTTGCAACAACAAAAATCAGCTTCTGTTACATAACCAAAAACTAAACTTTGTTGCCTTAATCTAGCTTGTTAAACAGATCACCAACTCTCTATTTCCCTCCCAAAGTCAACTCTCCAATCAACAACAGGAACAAACAAGAGAAAATCACTTAAATCTGGTATTCCATATCTGATCAGACTGAAGTAAGAAATAAATCGAGGCTACAAAGTGAAGAATATACTCAACTAATAACTGAAATAAGGGAAAATAAACAGAATTAATAACTGAAAGTCATATGAAACAATTTGAGTGGAACTATAGCATACTCAAAACAACCAAAAGAGTAGTAACATACATAGCCTTGTAGAGCAGAGGAACAAACAACACTAGAAATATTGGTAAAAAAATTACCAGTTTCTTCCAAGACAGAGGCGCCGCAGGAAGCTCCACAGGCGAAAGATCCATATTGTTACTTGCCATTATTGTCTTCTCCAAATATCAAAACTCAAAAACTACAACTTAGCTCTGTTTTTGCATCAGTACAACCATTTATGAAGCTTGCTTGACATATACTTAAAAGACGCCGCAACTCATAGGAAACCGCCTCAAACACGCAACAGATTTATCACACGTCGCACAAGTGGACGGATAGGATTTGTTGAATAAAAGCTGTTATGGTATAGGGTGACTATTCTCTTTTTCTGTGATTTATGAGGTTAGACACGTGGCGTCTGCTGGCTTAATCAAACGACGTGCTCCATTTTTGGATTAGTTCATGCCTAAACTCTTTTTTTTTCCAGTGGATAACGTTCCCCAAAACTCTATTAACTGAATTTAAATATTGGATTTTGGATCCGGTAGCGCAAGTCATGTTTCTTACGCAATCTCCTTTTATTTCTACTACTACTACTAAACCAGAGGCGAAAACAAAAGGACTGTTAAATAAACCTTGGGAGTTTACTGTTACAAACATTCAGCATATTTTTGGATAGGTTTGAAATTAAGTAGATTGCTCGCAAATAGTTTAAGCAAACAAATTGATGTTACGATATCAAACTTTGGAAATGATCTTTTATTCATGCACTATTTAATAGTGTATTTTAAAGATATATATGTGCCCACGTGGACATAAAAAATAATGCATAATTATAAATAGTAATGTGTCCACGTGGACACATATATACCTTTAAAATACACTATTAAATAGTTCAGGGGGTAAAAAATACATTATTAAATAGTTCAGGGGTAAAAGGTCCTCCATAAAATTTGGTATCATAACAGCAATTTCGGCTAAAGTTAAAATATTTTTCAAACCCTTTTCCCTTCAAATTATTTTGTTTGAAAATAAATAAAAAATCTCTCTCCCCCTTTTTTCTTGGACTATATCTTTTGTTGTGTTGATATTTTATTACTAGTATTATCTTTTGTTGTTTTGATAGTTCTTTATTATTATTTTATAACAGAAACATATATATCAGTAAATATTTTTTAATCCTCTCAATTATTTACCTGACAAGAAAATAGAATAAGGAAATAATTCTGATAATTAGCAATTTATTCAAATATCACTTCATCATTATTCAGTTGAATTGAACACTTCTGAGAATCTTCCAACACACTCCGCAATATGGTGGTAGCCCAAGTCTATATTGGACTAGTTCATGCATGGATTAACATGACATACAAGCCCAAGAAAATGGCCCAATCTAAAAGAGCAAACAAAGCGATGAACTTTGATACATGCTAATGAGAGGGCAAGTATTCAATCAAATATTTGAAGGTACAGGGTAGGATGCCCCAACACTACCTTTATAAAAAAAAAAAACTGGAGTTACATACTACAGCAAGAACACCTGGAACTTGTGTTTTATGGAAAATGGTGAGTTTTAATCAAACTACAAAACAACTCACTTTATGCATTATTATTTGAGAAACAACGCGAAGTATACAAATTATAATACTCGGTTATCACTTATCAGACATCACAAAATTAAAATTAGTTAGAGCTTGTAAAAGAGACGGAAGGAAAACTCTTCATAGTCGAGAGCAATCTATTTCATAGCTACTTATATACTAGCAGTACTTATTAGTTATCTAAACCATGTGCTCAAGAGTCTGATTAACATGGGAAGAGGCTGTGAAACTAAGAAGCAGCAGCCAAGGGAGGTCGATGAGACGGTGCCCCAAAGAAGTTCTGGGCTGGTCCTGAATTCTCATGTTGTATACCAAATTGCCTACTCAGTTCATCTTCCTCACCCTCATTCTCATATTCTTCACCAGCATCCCACAGGAATCGAGCATAAGAGCCCAGTACATAGCTGCAATAATACCCGTTCGTCACATTAGAAGGCAAAACAGGGTCAATCTGTTGAAGTATGTGACCATCTCATTTAAAAGCTTAAGTTATTAGACAGATGTTATTTTTATTTATTTAGTTATGTCTTTCAACACACCCCTCACAAGCGGCATGTTCTTTTCATGAACCAAGCATGTGAAAATTCTTTTTGATAATGGATGACAGTGAGACTCGATTTCCAGAGCTCTTGCTTGCTTTGATATCATGCTGATTAGGTTCAAAATCCAAATCTTTAATATGATATCAAAGCATGCAAAAGTCTTGGATCAAATTTCACCATCACTCATTATCAAAAAGATAGTTACACGTGTTTGGCCATGAATAGCGAATCAAACCTACATGGAAGGGACGTGCTAAAAATATAATTAAGTAAATAAAAGTATGGGCAAATGGACCACCAAGATATTTTTGAGAGAGAGGACAAATAGCTCCAAAAAAAGTGGCCCATCTGGTAGAGAGCCCATTCATTCAGGCTGGAATCAATCCATCAATCATAAACATGATAACAATGCCCAGAAAGTGACATATATAACAATATTTATCCCACTGAATATTTCAAATCTTAAAAAGGAAATGCAAAGCATATGCATACCAGTCATCAGGGTCAGATTTCACAGCTCGATCAAAGTAAGTGTGGGCACGAGCAGCGTCTTTCTGAGTTTGCCATATCAGTTCAGCGTAGAGTGACAACGCATAACCATCATTCGGGTTTGCTAAAATCGCTCTTCCGCAGTATTCCTCAGCTTTTTCTAAATCAGCCCTAACCTGTTTGCATCAATAATTGGCATCCCACGAATCAATAAATCAGTGTAGTAGTAAAAAATGAATCAATTAAACAAACTCAAAACAAAATTAGGCGGATGGAGCTGTTTTGAACCTATCAAGTCAAAATTCTGGATCTGAATTTATAAAAGGCAGAGGAAATTTCATCTAGAATTTTTTTACCTCTTTCAAGAATCTGGCATAATTGGCCAGAAGGAGACCATTTCCTGGGTGGGCTTCGATCATTTTCTGGTAATAGGCATCTATATTATCAGGTCCATGCCAACTATTTGAATCCTGAGAATCAGACCCATCTCCACCATCCGATCCTCCGCTACCTCCGCCACCGCAAACTTTACCTCCTCCTCCTCCTCCACCTACACCACCCGCCACCAGAGACTGCAACACCCTCCCTTTCTCCTCAACCGCCACACTAGCCTCCTCCTCCGCATTCCCCAAACCAGAATTCGACAACAACCTCCTCACCTCCGTCGAACCCACTTCGTTATTCTTTAGCTTCGGAGTCTTCGCCTCTCTTTTTGTTCCGTTTTTGTTCTTCTTCGGAACAGCTGGATCTCGTGGGTCCAACTCGCACATACACCTATTAGGTGCATGTTTCGTCGGAGACGTATGTTTCGCCGGAGTTTCATCCGGACCAAACGACGTCGACATTAACACAGATCGTGTCCTGTTCAATTGCTGGGTCGTTATAGGTAATAAATCGGATTCCGGCGACGACCCACATGGTTTCGGTTTCCATGAATTAAGTAAAGGGGTTGATGAGCTTCTCAATAACATCTTATTCGTGGGATCAATTTGCAGATCGGTCTATCTGATTCAGAAGCAAAAGGCGAGTAACCTCCGCTGCCCTCCTTTGGGGGAGAGAGTGTGAAGTTGTTGGCACGAGTGGTTTTATAGAAGCAAATTAATCGCCGATAAGAATAAATCTAAAACCGTTGATTGGCCAAATAAAGTGGAAACGACTAAAGTCTAGATTAATACTATAAATCTGCATGTTGAATATTTTAAGACGTATAAATCAACGGTTCTAAATAAGCTCCCTAAGCCAACCATACTGCCGTGGGCCAAGTTCCAAATATGATTGAGCCTCTACGTGGTGACCCCACGATGGAAACTTACATAAATCTATCTTTTCTAAGGTTATTCATCGACATGATTGAAATATTCCTTTGTTTATTATTAAAAATAGTTTCATTTTATTAAATAAGAATATATACATATACTATTTAGACACTTAAGCACTATGGGGTCGTTTGGTACAAACATTGACAATGCAGGGATTAGTAATGCACAGATTAGTAACGCATGTATTAGTAATGCAGGAATTAGTAGTGTCGGGATTATTTTTTGTCAAGTGTTTGGTTCATTACTTTCCACTTAATCTTGTGTTTGATTTAAAACTCTACAAAAAATTGCTTTCCTATTATACCCTTGTGTTATTATGAGATTGTTAATTTCATGTAATTGGGTCAACGTAGATAACCGCCGGACAATATTTTTTTTTGTAGGATTTTCTATTCCATTTAACAAGTTAAGTCAAATATGTGTATATATATATTATATATAATTGTTATTAATTTTAAGGTGTGATGTACCACTAAGGGCATCTCCAACCCAAACACCAAATTTGTGAACTTCTCCGCGCTTCGCGCGGTTATAAAGAGTGATAAAATTTTGATAATTTTATTAAATATAATATTGATGTAAGATAAAAATGTTTGGTTAGTACTTAGTAGACTTCCAATAAAGTTATTAAATTTTTTACTATTTTGAACAAAAAAATTGCAATAAGAAATTCACATAAGATGCAAAATAAAGATAAATCATACCAATAAAAATGCAACATCATTCTTAATTCCTTACTCATTAAAAATAGAAGGAAAAATATGAAATTAGTACACATATCTTTCGAGTTCTTATGGACGTCCACTCCACTCCCGCAAGCCGATCACCATTTTTCATCTTATTCTTCAAATCAAATTAAAATATGAATATAATAAGCACCGAAAATATAACAATCTAAAAACCTAATGTGATCTTCTATAAAATCTTACAATGATTTTATTTACAGGGCTACTATATGAAACACCAAATAATATGATGAATATGACTATTAATTATTTTATAGGTCATAATAATAAAAAGTTGTGGAGTAATTAATGAAAATAAAGACAAATTAATTTTTACATTTAACATATTCTAAAAATGTTTTCTTTTAATTTCTTTGCAATGCACATTTAATATAATTAATAGTTAAATATTTTTTAAATTCTTTTAATATAGCACATAAATAAAAAAGAAATATAAAAAAAAATATAATTGTATTTCTTGATCAAAGAAAAATATCACCCTCACTTTTTCTCTTCCTAACTGTTATGTGGTCATATAACTATTTAGCACAAATCAATAAGTTACTAAAGATTTTAAAAGAAACATGTATATATAAAAATAATTTACAATCCTTCTAAAAATTAAATATCCACTTAATATATTTTAGCAAGAGGAATATGACATGTTAATTAAGTAAAAAGTTTAAAATTTATCTAATTAAGACTATCCGTCAATAAAAAAATTCAAATCTTAACACAATTTTAAATTTAAAGATCCTTATACTTGTTAAGTTTAAAATTATTAAGTACAAATTTAGTCAAGACTTCTTGTTAATTTGTTGATAAATTCATCTTAACTATTCTATTATAATGGTAACAAAATAAGCTTATCCGTGCTTAAAATTATTTGAACATATAGTTATTAGTTAACACATTTTCATTTGGAAGTAAGTTTTAAACATATAATTAACACTTTTTCATTTTAAAATAAATTTTGAACCCGCGAGTAAAACATAGTAGTTCGAATTCAACAAACAATATCTTTTGAACAATATAATTAAAAAAATTAATATTATTTTCCAAAAAATTAAACCAAACCTCTAATATGTATGAATAATGAAACTAATAAATCAATCAATTATAATATATTGAGATAATTTTTCATTTGACATCTCTTTATTATCCAATAATTTTTTATTATTATTTTGGGTGTTAGATGAAAATAGAGAAAATACTCAAATGACAAGAATCTTCTG
>NW_006239402.1:294446-298808 GCF_000226075.1 Solanum tuberosum | reverse complement strand
AATTATTTTTTGTCAAGTGTTTGGTTCATTACTTTCCACTTAATCTTGTGTTTGATTTAAAACTTTACAAAAAATTGCTTTCCTATTATACCCTTATGTTATTATGAGATTGTTAATTTCATGTAATTGGGTCAAAGTAGATAACCGCCGAACAATATTATTTTTTTGTAGGATTTTCTATTCCATTTAACAAGTTAAGTCAAATATATATATAAATTGTTATTAATTTTAAGGTGTGATGTACCACTTTTAAGGAGATCATTAATGGCACGGTGTATTTCTAATTTTTTGTTGGTCAAGTATATCTTAAACTTAACATAGATTTAAGACTACTTAAATTGTTCAATACCTAAAGCTTGTTTTTTTTAAAATAAAAATAAAAATAAATAATTCAAGTGGTTAATCGACAAACTATCTTGAATAAAAAAATCAAGAAAAATGGAGAATTTTTTTTAGTGAAATCATTAAATTACACAAAACGAATTTGGAGAATTAAAAAAGAACATTTATAACCATTTCAATATAAATAAAAAGGAAATTAAATTACAAAAGAAATTTAGGAAAAGGAATAAGGGGATAGTTTAGTCATTTAGGGATCTTATCCAAGGTTTGTTAAACCTTGGATTAGTTATCCCTCCATTTTCTAGGGATAAGATAAGACCACATATGGTGGATAAGCAATCCATGGATTAAATTAAATAAAGTAACCAAATAATGTATTAGATGGATTAAATTTTAAGCCATGGATTATTTTATCTAATACCGCCTACCAAACGGGTCCTATATGTTATACACATAATCAGATAGTCCAAAGATATTGGTCAATTATTTTCACTCCCACGATCACTTGACAGTTGACTATGTAAAAATTAGCATTCGTTTTCACTCTCAAGATCACTTGATTATGTAAAAATTAGTCCGAATGGTCAATTTTGGGACCGGTTTAAAATGTAATCGTGATATATAAACTTCTTAAGGAAAAAATAATACTATATGAATAAGAAAACTCTCCCTAACTTAAACACTAACAACTTCATAAAACTTTGATAGAGTTTAAATTCTATTTATGGGTTCAGTTCAGACTTTTATCAAATTAAATTTCAGAAATAATTAATGGAGTTTAATCTTTCACACTTGAAGGGGAAAAATTTGTATAATTTCAAATTTCATGGCATTCAAATTTGTTGTCCTTAAGCTTCATGAATGATTCATATTGTTCAAAAAAAAAATTTAGTCAAATTTCAAAGATCAATACATGGAATTCAAACTTCACAATTAAATTGTGAAAGTTAGTTGGGAGTTCTAAACCAAACTTTTATCAATTCAAAGTTGAAACTCCAGGTTCATGGAATTCAAGGTAATAAATGTTCAAAAACTCAAATAACATTTCCCTATAGTTTTCCGCGTTTAAACTTGACATATTTTTGCCATTAGTATCCTCACGTTAAAAAGTAGTTGCGATACTGCATTATTTTCCAACACTTCCACAAAAAAGGACTTTCAAAAATGGTGTTCACTATTGAGAATCTACGGCCCAGAAAGGTCGATAATTGAATAGCATATGCAATTGCTCCATCTTTATATTATACACACTCGGGACTAACTAGTTGTAGTAACCTTTTTTTTTTGGTACAAGAAATTGTAACTATTCCATTGCAATTTAAGTTTCTAAATTCTAAATAATTTTGTAACATGAAGAAACACACATCTGTGTAGGTTGGGTTACCAGTTACTAATGAGAAATGTTCATACTGTTAAATAACACCAAATCAAAAGGACCTTTCTCAAATGATTGAATCTTCCTAGCAGCTGTCACATAATTGCAAATTGACACAGATTATTTTTGCATGTTGAAAACGACTTGAACAAACAGTTTCTCCTCATTTCCTTCTTTAAGTTTCCACATACCGACGTCAAAACACTTCAAATCCATGGAATTTTACACAGGTTGAACATTTCAAAGACTCAAGATCCCTCAATTATTCTACCAAAGATTCCATCTGAATATAACTGAGGACTATTTTGGGGTTTGATGGCACATCTAATGCACGAATAACACCGATACTAAAGTGAAGTTAAAAGAGGTCCTTGTTGACAATGATTCAACATAACCATTAACCAAACACGTTATAATAGAGACAATAAAAAGTGTTAAGAACCACATTATTACCAGACTTCTAGTCGGTTCGTTCCTATGTTTGCTAGCCAGTCAACAATAATGCAATGGAATGCCAGATAAAGGGGGACCAGCTGCCCTGTCTTTAACTGCAAGGATATATATACCAATCTCCTCTTTTCTGGTACCAGAGGAAGATGGTCCTGCTTTTGATGTATAGATAGAAGTTTTAAGCAACTTCCAGCATTGCGAGTTTCCAGTTCCATTCATACCCCCATAGCGAGAGTTCAAATGAATATGCTCAAGATGAAAGTAGGCAAATTATGCTCTTTCACGAGCAAACCTACAATCTAATACAGTAGTAGAAGGAACACAAATGAACCGTCTATCACTTGGTAGATGGCCTTGAAATAAATCACAATTACTGCTTTCTCACAAAACTATGTTTTTCAATACTGTCATAGTTCCAACCCCAAAGCTATTTATGCCATATCCCGAGGACTCTAGGCACGTCTGAACTTAAAAACACATATATTGCTTAGCTCATCAAGTTTTTCTTAAATTTCCATTCACTCACATAAGGAAAAGCAACAGAAAAGAGAACAACTATTATTGATGCATAGAGTTATTTATTATTTCATTTATAATAACTGGCATAGAGATATTAACCAGCCGTAATGAAAAGTTTCAAAGCAACTCCAGGACATCTTGCATCCCAGTTGTTTTTCTTGTTTGTTGGTATTTATGATCTTATTAAGCAAGACTTATTTGAATACGAGTACTAAACCACGTTACTCATAAACAAAGAAGATATGCAAATCTTCAATCAACAGTTCAGGTAGAGCAAAAATAGCTCCCGTGAGAACAGAAATTACACACCACATTCACCAAGGAAAAAACACTATTAGTTGCTTCAGCTCATTAAATCTCAATTGCTCCAAATTCTTCTTTCACAAATAAAACAATATGTTCTACCCAAAGATACGCGATACAAATCTACATTTCCCTTCACAAGGATGAAAGCCATTACCACAGTTTTTCCAATCTCATACCATGCAGATACGCTGAAGGTATTAATCTTTACTTACTTGATCAGCATCAAGTTTAAGAAGGTAAGGAAAGAGAATGAAGCTTGTGATCTTCAGAAATTCAGATACACGAGTATTTGTAGAACTGATACTTTCAAAACGTCCCCAAGGGAACTACTTTAAAACATGTTAATTCCAATAGCTCTGGTATTAGATAGCAACAACGTACTAATTATTTAGGTTTTCTTTTTCGATTCACAACACACACCACGAGGGGGAGAGAGAGAGAGAAGAAAAGAGCACTGCATTTCCCAAGATGAGAGAATATAAGGAGCACTGCAATAGACTCTAATCCCATATAATTGTACAGAAGTTTTTACTCTTAAGGCTCTAAAGGAGTAAAATCACAGCATGAATGAACTAATGCTAGCTGGGCTAACAAGGAGCTCTAAACTACCTTTAAGTGAAGTATACAGAAGAATCTCCATTCTTTCAGTAACTCTAAACAATTTACGACACTAAATTTCTCCTCTTTTTCCTTTTTCCCTTTTGTTCCCCATGCTTTACACTATCGCGTACGATAGCATCAGGAGTTAATTGTACAGGACAACATAAAACTTCTTACAATTTTATCTTCTAAAACGAGAACCCTTGTTCGGTCTGCCATCGTTCTTCCCATCCCACACAGAATACCAGAAGAAAAGTGACATCCAAAATAAGACAGCAAAAAATATCCGCAAGGTGTCTTGTGCTTTGGAGAAAGATGACATGATACCTGGTTAAGATATTTAAACATTTGTCAGGGATCCTTAACAATATGAGCACTGTCACCACATATGCTCAAGAAAAGAGAAGACTTTTATAAGTTTGAGAAGAAGAGTAAACAATGCCAAAGTTACTGACATGCTCTATCAACATACCTTCCCAGATTATCACTAAAGTCTGATCCATCTTGACCATCAGCATCTCATATAATCAATTAATAAATAATGAAAGAGGGGGATCCCTTTAGTACAGAAATAGAGCACAAACCAGCTCAATCATCGGACCCAAAAAATAATAGCACAGCAGACAAGGTATGCTAAGCCATTAATTTAATAACAGAATGAAATTTAACTATTTTTTCTCTGGCAATTGCTAATCCTGATCATCATGGGAACATGTCATTACAGTGTATAAAACAGCTGCCTGATATCTTTACCAGAATCTCCAACCCCC
>NW_006239402.1:286481-293473 GCF_000226075.1 Solanum tuberosum | reverse complement strand
AAAAAAAAAAAAAAAAAAAAAAAAAAAAAAAAAAAAAACAATAAAAGGATGTAAAAAAAATTGTTTCAGGTTATTGAGCTAGTGACCCAAATCTTTCATTGGACGAATACTTAACATGATACGCTGCGAATGAAACATTATAACTATATGGTGGCGGTTGTTTGGCCTCTCAATGCCTAAACTCTGTTAATGATGCCAACTGATCATTTCATAAATGGTTAAAGCGAATCCAAAAATAAAAGTGCACTGTCCATAATTTATTAATTATGATAGTATTCAACTCATTCCCACAAAAAACCTCCAAGTTATGATGTAGGTATTGTCTTTGTCATCCACATTTTTAGTTTTCTCTGACGGTTTGCCTCCAGATATCCATGTTATTTGCAGACCAAACATTTGTTTATCCATTTAGCAGATCATTTGCTACACTATTTAGATATGCCGTAGAGCTATGTTAAATGGACATGGGCAAGTATATTATATGGGTGGGAATGATTTCTCACAGAACACTTAGGATTAAAGGCACAGAAAGGAGTACAGGTGTGCTTGATAAGGCAATCAAATGTACAATAATTAATTGAAAAGATATTGAACCAAAATAAGTATATCCAAGTTCTATAAACACCTAGTATTTTATTCCATAAGCATATCTCAT
The DNA here is from genome assembly GCF_000226075.1 of Solanum tuberosum. Classification (NCBI taxonomy): domain Eukaryota; kingdom Viridiplantae; phylum Streptophyta; class Magnoliopsida; order Solanales; family Solanaceae; genus Solanum; species Solanum tuberosum. The sequence goes on along the minus strand of NW_006239402.1, from coordinate 292,818 downwards.
ACAAAAGAAAAATATTCTAATACTTATGCAATTATGTATGTATATATAGAGTATGTAAGTTTGTTTGTATGCACACAACTGAAACCAAAAACCCAAGCAACATATGCTGCTTAGTTCCTGGGGACTCAACACACCCTACGTGAATTGATCAAATCTGGTATATATCAACAGCCACATCCAGAAGGATCCATATCACTATACTACCCTAAACCAAGGTTGCATCAGACTCGAACACACTTTTTCAGCTTGTTCCACAGACTCAATCTGAGACTCGAACACACTTTTCAAACTTGTCTGGACAAATCAGTTGAAACTGATGGTAATTTTATATATGAAAAACTTTTCAAAGTGAACAAAGATGCTTAGAACTTAACAAATCATCCATATATAATTTAAGATTATTTCATGAAGTTAATGTGGTAAAATTGCTCATCTCAATTCCGGATAAATTGTTCCAAATTTTGAGCTTAGCATAATCTCCCTTTGTTCTTTCATAGGTGATTTCGAATAAGTTCAAAGTTAGATATTACACACTTTTACAAGGCATTGGTAATAAGTCAATCTAATTGCTAACAGATATAACATGATAACAAAAAGTGAGCTATGAATACCTGGAGACGATGATGAGTCTTCTTCATTATTAGGTGGTTCGGTCTGTGGAGGCGAAGGTGGACCAGCACTGGTAGCCCGGCAGCGAGCGGATGACGTATTAGGATAAGAATACGAGTAGGTTATTGAGCTTTGTAGATTTAGCATAAAAGAAGAGAACCGAAGGATAGAGGAGGAGGAGGAGGTGGTAGTGGTGGAGGGCGAAAACCGGCGCGGCGGCGTTACGGAATACGCGGCGGAGGTGGAAAATTTTAGCGGTGAACGGTGAATGTTACGGAGAGAGAGCCACGATTTCATTTTAGTGATTTTGTTACAGGAATTTGGAAAAGGAAAAATCATTTGCAATCAAAAGTAGGCTATCGGACTAATTTATGACACGTCTTCTTAATTTTTTCCCGACTGTGACTAATTTTCCTTTTTCATTTATTTCTTTTTGTTGTTTCTCTTTTTATCTATGTTTGTTTTTTTATTAAAAATTTTTTTGTTACATATCTAGATTTTGGAAATTCTCGAAACTTCTTGAATTTGACATCATTTATTAGGTGCATATTTGAATTAGTATTATTTTTAGTTCTTAATTACTCAAAAAACGCTTGGTAGTTTGATAGATTTAATCGCCCGTATACATTAGTTTATTTGTATATATTTCTTTTTGATGAAAATAAAAATAAAAATATATATATATATATATTTGACCAAAAGAAAAAAGAAAAGAAAATACATATAGTAATTGTACATCTCTCTTTTCGGTACAAAGACTGTTTTAGTTGATAATTTCTAATTATTATTTTTAGCCAAATCTAATACGTAAAACACTTGACTAGCTTTATTATTTTTCAATTTTCATGTTGAAGTTGTATTTAAATATATTTAAATATGAATATTTTAAAAAAAAAAATCTTACAAAAGATATAATCAAACAATATTTAAATATGAAAATTATTTCGCCTCGGATGATGACCCAAAAATCTTAATATGAATTTGGAGGGGCAATTCAATAACAGACTTTGTTTCTAACTATTATTTCTAGTCAGACTTAAATATTGGAGTGAAGTGTTAACAATATACTTAAACTATTTTATTTTTGTACGTATCGGTATTGGCACGTCAAATATACCTTCCTTAATATATAGAGTATATATATATATTTAGCATCCAGTACAAAATGAGCGTTTAATTAAAATTTCTCCTATAAAGATATTAGTACTAATAAAATTATTCCTTAATTAAATTAGAGAGTGGAGGATATATCAAGGTTGAAAGAGGTGATCTCTACATGTGCATTTCCAAGAAAGAAGATAATAGTTATCATCAGCTTTTCTTTTAGATGCATCTCTATTCTTCTGAGTCACTAGACTTGCCTTGCATGGCTCACAATTCATGCACTTGTTTACACACCCTGGTGGCCTTGAACCTATCATCTGCCTACCTATATTCACTGTACAACACACAAGTTCAAATATAATACTTATCATTAACAACAGGTAGAAAATAAAGTTGTTTCTAATAGACTCTGAATTCGAGGAAAACAAAAGCATAAGAGGTAACAAGTAGTAATAGAGAAATACGTTAATAATAATAATAAAAAAAAATACTATACTTCTAATAGGAATACTATACTTCACTGTACAACACACAAGACGTGAAACTATTTATTAATATGATTGAATAGTTGAATACTATGGATTAAATTAAATGGTAAATCTTCATCATCTCTTATGAATTTAAATTTTTTCCCTATACATATAATAGAAACAAGAAACAAGTTTTACCATAGAGAAGAAGAAAAATTAAACAAAGTAGTTCACCTGATAGGGAAGGATGAAATGCTAGAGATAGTAAAAGAGCCAATGTAAGTCCAAGTGAGCAGTTCCAGCTTGATAGAGCCATGATAGGTATAATGAGCTTTATATTGTCTCTCAATGATATATAGTAGAAAAAAAATGAAGTTTGTTTCTATCTACTGTAGCTTAATATTGCAATAGAAGGGATAATGAAAGGGTGATATTTATGGTGAGACAAGATGGAGAACTGTTTACATAAGAAGGGACAATACTCTGATGCTCAAAAGCTTATGCACCAATCACTTGACATTTCACTTTGAAATTATACTCCTTATTTTCAGCATCTTTCTTGGAAATGGTAGATGACTATTTGAGCATCCTCTTACACTCAAACTAACTGCTCCACCACTATCTCACTACTAGTACCTCTTTCATTTCCTCTTTTTATCCTGTTATTTTTTCTTGGGAAAAGGGTTTGATATACCCTTCAATTTTGTTATTTGGTGTTGATATGTCTCTCGTTATGAAAGTGGCTCATATATATTCTTACCGTTATACAAACGGCTCACATATATCCCACCGTTACAAAATGAGCTCATATATATCCTTCATTTAACGGAAGTGAAAAAATTAGTTTTAAATTTATATTTTTGACTTTTAATTTTCTTAAAAATTATTTAGGGGTATATATGATTCTTCTAGAAAAGTTCAAGATATATTTTAATCTTTTTCATTACATAAATTATTTTTTGACTTCTTTTATTATAATTATTTGAGTTTCTTATTCTTATTTTATTTTTTTCTTTCATTCCTTAGTGTAAAGAAAAAAATTTAAAACTATTTTTTGTGGCTATATTATAATTTAAAACTATTTTTTTTGTCTATATTGTAATTTAATTTTTGTATTTGAAGAAAAAATTTGGTCATCTATAATAAGTTTTACAAGAATATTAGTGAAACATAAATAAATTTGACCATCAAAATATAAATCTAAATTAGACATTGAAACAAAAAAAAAAGTCAAAAAAAAAATATATGTTTGAGGAGGGGTATATCAACTCTAAATGACAAAGTTGAGGGATATATTAGACCCTTTTTCCCTTTTTCTTTCAATGTTGCTTTGATGTGTGTTTTATTTAATCGAAATTCTATCAAAAATAGTCTATTTATCCTACAAAGACAGAGACAAAATTTGCATATATCATACCCTTTTCAGACATTGAATATGTTGGTGGTGGTGGTTAAAACCTAATTAATTATATTTTGATTTTCTAAAATACTTTTTCCGTTTTCATTTTTACTTGTCCAGTATCGGTTTGATATTCTTAAGTTGCAATAAATAAAATAATAATTCTATAATATTATGAATATAATAATTTAATATTTTGAGAAATGTATTTGAAAATAATTATAGTTAATAATAAAAGTAATTTTAGGAACTAATTGATAAAATTTGTCTTGATTTTCAAACTTGACAAATAAAAATGGATATCTATTTTTAATATAGTAAACAAACAAAAGTGCACGGAGAGGGGTTGAAGAATGAAAAAAGTCCCAAATCAACAATTAATGAGACAGATAGTGTCCTTATAAGACTTGAGCAATCCTTCTCCATTGGAGCTAACTTTTGGAATTGAGTTAAGCTCATATTTCATATTTCATATTTTTACGTTTAGCACTATATTGGACAATCCTCCTCTTTTTGAACTCAATGCCATATATTTAAAGGGAGTAGTATGATGCGTTCTATCAGACCTCGTAACTTTATCCCTTGTCGATTCAATGGGTAGATTTTACAACTTCCTAGATTTACAACCAATCTTTGACTATAGACTGTTTAATTAATTAGTTAATTAATCCTTGAACTCATGGACCTATCCTATTGTGCTCAGATACTAGTAATAAATATAGTAAAATTAACTTCATAGTTGACTTCCATTTCTTGTCCATTTACCTCCTAATCCGAAATGAAGAAGTATAAATGTGAAAAGCTGGCAAGGTTTGATGACCTTTACTTTTAATAGGCGTTCGCCATAGAATCTCAAATTCCAATTTAAAGTTTTGATCTTAAATTAGTGCTACGCATAAGTTCACATACTCTGCTCGATGTAAAGAAATTATTCATATCATATGTGAAGATTATATAAGAATAGCTAGTTACTAAATTTATATTATCATGTTGTCGTAAGTTTTATTTATAAAAAAAATGAAGATATATGATTTATTTATTTAACTTCTTTGAGATATTCTGATACCTTATTAAAAACTCAAGCTACATGTTCAAATAAAATTATAACTTCAAATCAACCTAATTTTAAATCACTAATTATTCGAAATCATGTCCAGCTGTGCCCTTAGTATCGTTATTAAATACTCCCTCCGTCCCTTTTTAGTTGTCCACTTTAGAAATGGCACACAGATTAAGGCAACAATGATTAGCACAGTGAAGTTATAATTTTACCCTTATGACAACTTTTTCACTTTAAAAATTACAACCACTTATTTGAATTCAAGTGAAATAAATTGGAGGGAAACAACATACACTTTTACAATTTTCAAGAAGTGTAAATAAGGGTATAATAGGAAAAAATTTAGTTGTCCTTTCTTGATTTGTCAAAATTGGACAACTAAATAGGGACAACCAAAAAGGAAATATGGACAAGTAAATAGGGACGGAGGGAGTAGCAACTATTTCACATACAAGACTATACAAGCAGGCTTAAAGGACAATTATTAACTGTATTAGCTTTTTCTGGAAAAGGTCGTGTCATTTCACACCATGAAAGATTCTAAAGGACATATATCTGTTGATTTTGTTGTACAGACAAGTTTTCACTCAGAAAAACTCAAATATCAAATAGTATGTATAAACATATTCAAACACAATCTCAACTTGCAAATATTTTCTTTAAAATATCAATTAATTCTTGTCTAAACACGCCTTTATCAGTACAAAATGTTTCAATTTGCCAGAAGTTAATTACATTTCATTAGAGAAACTCCATTAGTAACCTCCTACCTTCCCAGTCACGAAGCAAATCAAATTTACATCAGCCTATCTAAGTGTCTGTCACTACTTGACTGTTCATCATTCATCGATAAAATAATCCTTTACTTACAAACATGTCAATCGTACAGTCCTTCCAGCTCCCAAAAATCCATTAGGAAATCTACCATTTCCTGCCAGTTTTACATGAGCATTCTTAGTGTCATTCAAACAGAAATATGAGGAGCATTGACTTCTTTAAACTCTATCATGCATACTTACAGCAAGCGGGATAGACATGGGAAACAGCTTGTTGCTCCCAAACAAACTATCATACGTAGCATTCCAACTGCAAAGACAAAATTCCTTAGAGGAAGTAAAGACAAAGGATCCATTAACAATCTTAGGCACATAACAGAACATCTAAAAAAGCTCGGTTCTCAAAATCTGTTTCGGTGGGAGCAAATGACACCAGGATTTAGAACAATCGGCAAATTCCCACTTATGGGATAAGGTAAGATATGTCTAATTAATGCGAATCTCAGCGGCAATTTTCTTTCAAACAAATGTCTGTTAGGGACGGACAGTGGAAATGGACAGCTATTATATTGGTGTAGAAATTTGTGGCCATTAACAGCACAAGGCTCCTGATTAAGTTACAGACCAGAAGGCTCTCCCCCACTTCAATATCAGCTATTTCTCCCCCTTTGGATTCTTCATCCAATTATATACATGTCATCTCTCCCTACACTTCACCCATAGAGCATTTAGTTCTAGCCATGCAAACAGTAAGAACACAGAGATTAATGAAAGGCTCATTCACACTTTTTTTTTACCCCTCCTCAGGAGCTCCCCTGTTTTGCTCCCTTGGTGGCTCAAACCCACAACCTTAGGGTTGGAGGTGGAAGGTGCTTACAACTCGAGCTATCCCCCCCCCCCCCCCCCCCCCCCCCCCCCC
>NW_006239402.1:268537-286204 GCF_000226075.1 Solanum tuberosum | reverse complement strand
TCAGCTATCCCCCCCCCCCCGCCCCTTTGTCAAGGCTCATTCACTCTTGTTTATCATAATATAGAAATATTGGGAACAAAAAGAACAGTTTCCAATGCAACTCTTGAATTACATATATTCCCTCCACTCAATGTTTTATGGTAAGCAGTCTTACACACACTAAGGCTAATATTTTCCCTTGAAAATTAAGGTATATATCTCAATTGGAAATAAAACAGAAACATAATTACAAAAGTAACACTCTGTGATTGTTAATGACAACAATTTTTTACTGACTGACGTAAAAATGAGGCTGATTGAACTCAAAAATAAAATGGGGAGGACATCCTATTAAGAAAGCTAGAAGATTGGTGAGTGTAATAAAACCTAAAACACAGTTGTCATCAGAAAGATCATGACAACACAAAATTACTTATCTACTTCCTAAATCCAGTTAAAAGAGTAACCTCAATGCACAAGCAAAACCACATATACATTCCACATTTTCCTTATTTTTCTTTCGGTATGATCATCCTTGAAAAGCTTTATACTTTCAAGCTAAAAATTGGTCACTCTACATGGAAATATTTCAGCTAAGGTCATATGTGCCTTAGATGTGAGTCCTTTGGAATGTGGCATATTACATGCCCACATGGGATTTTGACAAGTTCTAAAAGTATTCTTTACACAGTTTCTGCAGAATAATATATCAAGCCGAAGATAGATTGATTAAGGAATATAAATTTCGCTCCTCCATGTACCATTTGCAAAGTTGAAATCAATTATATACACACAAGTTGGTTGGCCTGTTGCTAAGATCTCATTTCTTTGAAGAGAAAGAGAGCATATAACAACATGCTCTACAATTTAGTGATCCAGAGTTAGTCTATGCCTTCAAAAGGGATAACGTTAAAGGCTGGATATGAGCTATCGCAAAATGTGAAGCATTATTTACTATCTGGATCAATAAGGTCGTGAAATCTTTGAATCCTTCCTCAATGGGCAACTTAGATATTTCTCTTTTTCTTTTTTACCCCTCCCTAGAAGCTCCCACCTTTTTTGATCCCTCGTTAGAGGTGGAGGGTACTTACACTTGAGCAACCCTATCTTGTCATGGGCAACTTATATGACAAGACCTATGTCGACCCTAAGAAAAGAGATTAAGTTTAGCAAATTATATACAAAAAACTGCTCTATGTGCTGTCATGCCAGCAGTTTAGAACACCAAATGGTGAAGATCAGAAACTTCAGTACTTAACACCACTAAATCACCGATACCCAAAACTTACACCTAATCCAAAGAATTTTTCAGATTCCAACTTTTGCATGCATGCCGATCACCTATATTTTATGCCTCTATATCTTCTTTTTTGGGGTCTATAGGTATATGTTATGCCTCTATATCAAAGAGAACAAAAGATTCACAAGAATATAATGCCTCATTTATTCAGTAAGAAGCAAAGCTATTCAATGTCATTTTAAGCCATTCTTTTTAAGGTAGTGCAGGGATCTAAGACAAACATCTCACTTTAATTTAGGTTCACGGAGCTGTTGTGGTTGGTTGACAAGCTTCTTGTGTCCTATCCACTGCTCTCTGCTTTGGTTCCAGAGGTGTAGTCCTGGCAGAAAATTCGTATATAAAATAATTGTTCATTAGACCTTTAAAAGATGATGATAGGAAACAATTATGTTAAGCCAAATGCCTAAACAGTGAATTGAGTCTAAATAGAACTTATTAGAGATGGGCCTATTATCTTTTATCATTCTCAACGGTGTGACAGAATTTAATCTGGAACATCAACATCACTATGGTTCGGATATTTGAAAATGTAAGTAGTACTTATTCTTATTCATATCATAGGTTTCTTGAAAAATTCAGGAAAAATACCACACCAGCCCCACCCACCCCAAAAAAATGACGAGAAGAACAAATTTATCAGTAAAACCTTATTATTGGTTTCACCATCTAAGATCAAATATCACAAACTTCAATTACTTATATATATGACATGCATTTAACCATTTGTATAAACTAGCAAGTATATTTTCCACAAAAGACCAAGGTACGTCTTAACAACAAAGTTAAGACAAGTAAAAACATGGATGCAAAATGGAGAGTCAAATTTACCATGATTTACAAATTCAGCAGGGTTGTTTGGATTTGCAGTCACATGACCATCATATGTCAGTGTAGATGTACTAACTGATGAATTGATTACCTGAGACTTACCTACACTTTTGTCCATGCCACACGTGCTGGCTGTTCAAAAGTCCTCCAATAGTTTAGCTTTATGAATCACCTGATATTGATGTTTCTGATCTTTCACTGCTTCGTGAAGAGGACCTTAATTTGGGATTATTATAGCATTCCGAACAACCAATGTTCTGTTGCAAATGATATTTGTTTCTATTAGAATCAACTAAGCACAAAAAATAAAATAAATAGGGAAAATATTATCTTTAGTTGGACAAAGATAAAAATAATATTAGGTAAACAACTAGCCCACCAAAGCAAGATTGACTTTGATGTTGTTCATCACATTTACAATTATCAATGATGTTAATGAAGTTCAACTTTCTCTGTAATATTAGACTGTTACCTGCTACACTTGGAAACCATGCAGTGCTATCATTGACTGCTTCTAATCGGACTTGGACTTTAACACATGTATTAAATGCCCCCACCCACTTAGAGCATACGATAGAGGAAAGTGGAACCAAGTGAAATACAAAGACTGGTTCTCACCTTGCATAACGTAATTGTCTGTCAACCTCCTTCTCCGGCAACTCTAACCTAATTTGTATCGATCATCAATCTCTCCAATAATTTTCCATGGCATTTCTGATGCTATACTCTGGTTAAAGATTTCTTCTCTTTCTTTCTTCAGCTTAGTCTCTTTGTTTCCATTCCTTTATTCTATCAAACAGTTTTTTCAGTCCTTATCCACATAAATTCTTGCCTATTTCATACTTTGCTTTTATTAGTTCTATAACAATCATGGAGTAACTTAAGTGGTGATAGTGGCAAGGTAAATAAGGCATCATGGTGAGAAGTGCTGCTTCTTTTTTTGGCGGGAGACAAATTCTTCAAAATCAAGGAAATTGCTGATAATTGGTATGAGCTCATACAGAGGAACAATAACTTTATTCCATAAATTCTGCTGACAGATTCAACATTATTGTTTTTTTGCAAATGCTTGAGACTAGCGCTTCAGAAGGTACTGGGAAAATCTGTAGGAGATAGAGGAACTTTGATCAGCTATACTCATACTTCGTCTTCCAAAATTTTAATGCTTATGGTAGATGTAGCAGTATTTTATAAGTGGGGATGATCCCCAAAATTGGGGAAGATGTTAGCTCGGATGAGTTTGCTGATAAAATGATGGCATTTGTGGGAGGAAGGAGTTTGTCTATTGGAGGTACCAACTCGGAATCAGAAGAAATGGAGTTACTTGCAGGTAGAAGTAATCAAGAGCCAGCTCTTAAGAGACCAGTAATAAATCAGATGGAACTAGTCATAAAATATATTTTCATTTTTCAGAGAGATAGGTGATAGACTTGGTGGATTTGTATAACTTGATGAAGAGACCAGTAATAAATCACACAAGTGATAGGCACCGGAGTAACAATTCCAAACACCAAGTGTCCTTTAATTTGCAAAGTGTCTCTTAAGGTCCATAACTCGATTCTGTAAACCAGAACTTGTACGTATATTCTCAATTGTTTCTACATCCATTCGTACTTTCTGCCTGAACTAAATATGTGTCTAGAGATGTTGCATGCTTCAGTGCTGTACTTAGTTACAGAGAAGACCAGTTAGCATATATGGAACTTCCACTTGGAAAATACATCGGAACTAGAGGTTTCATCTAAAGAGGAATACACTGGCCAAATAACTATTCCAGTGACTAGAACCTCTATATCAATCACAATGTTCAATTTCTTCATAAGAAAACTAAAAGCATACACAACCTGAAGTTTTTTTCTTGCTTCTAGAAATCCAGATACCAGATTTGTAAACAAACAAGTGATCTAGGTCATCCGTTCTAAGTATACAAGTTTTACCACAAATACTAAATAATTGATTCCTCCGAATAGCGTTCGCCTCAAATGCCTCTCACTAATTCAATATTGTAAGAAATCGGCACACATTGAGAAACCCTAATTGAGTGGAAAAAAGTAACTAGAAAGCTAAAAGCTGAAGCAATGAAGTAATGGAGATAAGATGGAGGAATTACCTGAGATAGAAAGCCACAGCAATCTCTCTCCCAACGTCGATCGCTCCGACACTGCCTTTTGATCGAAACTTTTAGACGGCCTTTTTCACGCTTCACCTGCCGGTTAATATTTTTCTCTTTTCAACTTCGTTTTAACTTTCTTTTCGCGCCGGCCTTGTTAAGTAATTTCATTTTGCTTTTCGCCTAACTTCCTTTCTTTGGCAACTAAAAAATATTCACTTCTTTTTCTTTTTCTTTATTTGAAAAAAACCAGCCATTTGATTATAAAAATATCAAATACAGATTATATTTGGAATTTAAAAAATAGATAAAGCCTTATTTCACTCGTATTATTCGTAAAATTATAACCAAATAAAATTCTAACTTCGAAAAAATTAAATAAATAAATCATTTCTATCACAAATGCATACCTAAATTATGCCTCGAAATGACTAATGAGAACTGATTTTCCCTTATATGACCTATTCAAAGCTGCCGCCGGTATGCAAATGATGCATAATTATTTTCGTATTGGAGGAGTGACTGTCGATCTCTGTTATGTCCCTGGAGAGTGCTCCCCCAGGAGTTTGGATCCTGCCTTGTTAGTCATCCGTAGAGCTAAAGGGAATTTTTGAAGCCTTTCATATAGGATGATCTTAGAAAGCACCTAAGTGTTGGACATTTGCATGATACAGGTAAACCAATCACTCTAGATTAGATAGGGTCAGCGAAAGACGAGACAGAATTTGGAACTTGCTATCCTCTTGCCTGGTGGTGCTTGGTCGAAGCTCCAGTAGGTAGCCACTCCCTTCTCAAAGAACCGTACGTGAGACTTCCGCCTCATACGGCTAAGCCTCTTAGGCTTGGCACATGAACTCTTCTCTCACCCGCTGGAAGACTTTTTTTTATTATTATTATTTCGCCAACTCAGGAAGCCTACCTGACTGTGAGACCGACTGGTCGACCTTCGAAACTCTCTTCTCATACTCATCGTTCATCGTTCCAGGCGTACTCCAGTTACCTCTTCTCTTACAGAGCCTGGGAAGCTTTTGGACCTAGCGAAAAGGGCTCTAAGCCTTCACGCAAGCAAGCGCGGGGCCGAGATCGATAAGTGGAAGTCATAAAAAAGAAATCTTTCTCTTCGCACCTCATATCAAGAGGAAGGGTTGCTTGTCAAGCTTTCTATGCTTTTACGCTGGCCTCTTCGACCTTTCTTGGGCTAGCTTTTGTCTCTCAGTGTCAGTGTCGGCCCTTACAGCCAAAGTCAAAGGTTTGTTGATTCTGATAGAGTAGTCTTGCCTTCCCCACAGAGGAGATAGACTGGTCTATAAAAGGTACCTTCTGGAACTAGAAGAAGGAATGTAGGAAGTCCTGTCTCAGGGAATGGGCTTGAAGGCTTCAATTGATATTTTCTTAACCTTTCGAAGACCTTGCGTAAATTTTCGATGTGGTCGATTCTTTCCTTCTTAGGTTATGAAATAATTCAATAGCTCCGGGCTCCCTCACTGCATTCCAAGGCAAGCTCCTACTAGATCCTACTATTCCTGATATTCCTACTGGATTTGAGCAACTCGAGTACTTTCCAGTCTATCTTCAAAAGTAGAGAAGGTTTAGTGGTCAGTAAGAAACTCCCAAGAAGTACTGGATTCTCTTTCGGATAGGCTTATCTTAATTATTGGTTTAGTTTATGCATGGCGAAAGGGGGCATTGGAAGGATAAGGATAAGGATCTTCTTCAGTGGATCCCTCTTGTTCCTGTTTAGTCCCCTTCATTTCGGAAGTGCACGCGCGTATAATAAGGAAGAAGACCTTGCTGGCTATTCCTTATTTTGACAAGACTTGGATATACAATGCCCTCAAGGTCTTGGTGTTGTAATCGATCAACAGTGGAAACCATGCGATCTCAATGAGCCAGTCTTAGTAGTTGCCCTAATAGGAGGAGGGTCCTATAATGGTTCGGTTATTCCTATTTGTCTCTATTTATTGGTGGGGAGGTATATGAAGGAAGGCTGCTAAGCCAGATAGAAAGCCTTGGAACACCAAGACAGTAGCAAGTGCGGCTACTTTATTTATCACCAGGTAGCGATGAATACTAAGGAAGGGGCCTAGAAGTGCCTACTACTTCACCACACTACACTTGGCTCTACACATTTACAGAGCTAACCCCTGTCCAGTGCCTGGCAGAGCTAAGGGGTTCGCCGCGGTTCATTGTTGTGCTTACACGGTCGATTTGACTCGAATCCTGGACCTGATCTTGAATCCTACACCGGTTAATAATGGTGGGGTAGGGCCCCTTCCTTCTTCTAATAAGAGAGAGACAAGAGAGTTATAGGTAAGCAAGCAAGAAGGATAAGTGCAAAAAAAAGGGCGAGGCAAGTGGCCCAAGGGACACACCCGCAAGGAAACCCATCTCGAAACTTCTTTTTTTGGGCTACAACTTCGTCGAGCCGACTAGCATCCCTGGCTCTCCGGTTCAGCTAGGTCCATAGTTTCGGAATTTATACGCGAATCAAGGTTCAAGCTTTCCCCAACCCCTTTTTATCAATGGACTCCTGACGTATACGAAGGATGGGAGAGGCAGGATTCGAACCTACGTAGAAAAACTCTAACAGATTTACAGTTACCAGTAATGCCCCTATCGACCTCAGTCTTTAGAAAGGCTCATTTGAGTGATTCATAAACCTTCGTCGGGATAAACAAGCAAGGATTTCATCCTCAAAAATTCCTTGTAACCCTCTAAGAGGGTAAGGGTAGTGAGGCTTAGATTCTATAGAGTTCAACCTGCATTGGGTTTATCAAGATGGCATTAAAGGCGATTAGGTGTGACTTGCTTGATAAGGGAAAGAGAAGACGACTGATCTTCCCCAAGAGCTCACATCGACGGGGTCAGGCGCCGATGAGCACATTGAACTTTCAACCAGGAAGGAGTTAATTTGGATATCTTATCGAAATGGTTAGCTCCATCTATAAATCTTTTGCATCCAAAGTAGTCCCCCCCGGACCCCACGAGTGACGCCCATTTTCTTCTCAAAGTCAACTTTCTCCCTTTCTGCCCTCCGAGATAGAAAAAGAAAAAAATCTCCGATTGATGAACAAGCAGGAAAATGGAACAATTGAATTTTGGACTCGCCCCCGGCTACGTGTCCGTCGATAAGAGCTCTTGGGAGTCATCAGCCTGCAAAGCAGGCTCCTTTAGCCGCTTCGATTGTTAGATCTCACTTCACACCAGTTCTCAAGTCTAGTTAACGAAGCCGAGGCGGTATTCGCGAAGGAAGAATGCTCTTCATCTCCCATCGCCGTAATTATCTCTGGAAGTCCTTTCAGAACCATAAGTATCGTACTACTACTAGTGGTTCAGGTGATGTAGCAGAGGTGAATACAAATTTAGGTTCCGTTTCGAGCGGAGAATCTAACAAACACATTACGGAACCAACACCACTGCATTGCGCTCGAACAGTTGAGCGGCCGCCGGCCAGCAACTTCCGTGAGTAGGGAGTTGTGGGTTACCGTGCTCTATCTAGAATCGACCATGTTAGACGTTCATACTTTGTTCTGTAGTCTTTCAACATGGCGACAGTATGGTGTAATTGCGGGTATGGCCTGACTTGTGTGCGACCTGTGGCCCACGCCTCCTATTTGTTCAGGGCGGGAGGCGTGAACTCTGGTTTGATCTGGTTGAAGAGATGAAATATAACCAAGGTATATCTTTTTGATAACAATTAACATATGTGAATAAGAAATTTGTAATTAATGCAATTATAATTCTCATGAATTATTGATCCGAGCTCAAGATGAATGTTGGCATTAGCATTGGACAAATCAGTATTAAATAGCGTGTACAAGAACCTGTCCTTGGCACCAATATGAATTGGGATAAATTGATTGCTATTTCTTCCCTCTTAATCAAAGTGATTTGAGACTTGAAAATGAAAAAAATAAATTGTTGGAAGTGTTGTTACCATTAACCACAAAAGTAAGTTCCAAAATATGCATTATCCAAATTTTATCGAATTTTAATATAGATACCCAACCCAATGTTGGGCCTAAAAATAAACAAACGGAGATTCCAGAAAAATATACAACTACCCATTAACTGAAGATTCCAGAAAAATATACTACTAAAGGAGTTCCTAATTTCATGTAAAGAAAACCATTTACAGAAAATATGTTCACACACAATTATTTACAAATTACAGTAAGGCCTTTAAAGTTTCTTTGCCCTAATTCCTCTGTTTTTGTTTTGCAAGAAGATGAAGAGGAATTAACCAAAACGAAAATACAAATTGATCAATGGGAGAATCCCATTCTTTGAACCCGATCCTTGAGAATCCCAGTGTACAAAGCCATCCTATTTCCTGGAATCCCCACAATCTCATTCCCACAAGATTTAATTCGACTTTCTGTGAATTTCCTCATTTGTTTTCTTCTGTACTCCTCGCCATTTCCGCTCGAAATTTTCACATCAGCTGCAAATTGAACTTTCTTGTTTTTCTTTCTTGTTTTGTCCTTGTTCTTCCCAGCTAAAAAAAACGTGAGATTAAATTAATCCATAAAACCAAGATCAAAAGAATCAGCTCCTGTTTGGCCATAAATATGTACCTGAAGATAAACAGGACTTGAGAATCTGCTTATGATCATGTTGTTGATCGGAAAGATGGAAGTACTTGACCCGGAAAAGATCGAGTAAAATCACGGTGCCGGCAGAGACCGCCATGGCTGTCGCCAATACGAAGCCTTGTGAACCCAACATACTTGACATAGTAAAATTGGTTGGTGAGAAATTTTTAGAGCTAGGAATATTGATTGACTGGTGTAGAATATACTCCAAGAAAAAGTTGACTGATCGAAAAGAATGGCGTCTCAATATTTTATACTATTATAATAAGAAGAAATTAGTGGGTGGGTTAAGGACTGGTTAGTTAAAGTAAGCCCACAGCATAAAGGATTTTGGAATTGGTGCAACAGATTTTTCAAGTAATTTGAGGTATGTATAAAATAATACTTACTACTCCACTCTCGATGAATCTCGATTTCTTTTTATTTAAATCTTTCGTAGAAGAGAAGAGAAGAGAAAAAAGAAGAAAAGATAAAATAGTGTAATGGTATTTCTCCAAGTGTTTGATGTAGAATTAAATGAGCTTTTGCTTTCAGCAATGCACTGCACGGCAGAGAAGTAAAGAAAGACAAAGTTGTGTTCAAAATGAAATTGTGATGGATTTATGGTGTGTAACAGTGTCCCTACAAAGTGTTTAACTTGGATAAAATCAGTGGTGGAACTAGAATTTTTTTTAAAAAAGAAGCTTCAAAATTTGAAGAAGTAGATACACCAATAGTTTGAATGAGGTTCGACATTTACTTTATATAAATAATAATATTTTATGCCAAAGAAATTTGGATAAACCCCTAGCCGTATGCGGGCTCCGTCCGTAGATGAAACAAAGAATGTAGTCTAAAATCTAAAAAGAAGTAGGGAAAAGTTGGAGAAGTGCAAGTTCTCTCTACTATTTTCACTTCAAGTTTTGACACAAGTGCTTTATTGTAGGCTGTAGCAGTGGCTGCATGTCAAGCCAGAAAAGAATTATGTACCTTACCTGTCATGACCAGAGCTAACCACTTGTGTCGTCGAAATAGATTTATTAGTTGAATATTAATTTCATAATATTTTGACGAATAAAATTATATTTGAATAAATTCATTTTATTTCAGAAAATATCGAAATTTAGGGAGGGGTAAGTTTTTATTTTACTTAGAAATAAATAAAGGTAGTTAGAATTCAATTTCAAATTAGAGTGAAAAATTGACAACGATTTTGAAATAAAAAAAGGAGCAAAAAGTCCAAACGAGCTAGTATTGGATTTCATCAAAAAAATCTCAATTTTTCTTGGCCAAAGTATTACTTAGAGGTAATAAGGCATAAGTGATCGAAAATCAGATTGAGTTGAAGTTAAAATTTTATTTGGCATACAACTTAATTTTTTTAAATTATATTGTCTCTATTAAAAGTGAAAATCTCACGAGTTGGATTTCTTATGACCGGATTCAAGCTATAGTGTTGAACCTAGAGTTCTTTTGTTCAATCACAATTCACAGCTTAGGGAATATGAAAGGGAAAAAAATCTTTTATTAGCAAGATATTTTAAGTTCGAGCTCAGGGATGAAGTTATTTTTTAAGAGGACCTCTTTAGTAATAATTCGTGGTGTAAATCGAATAATGAATAATAGGTTGTTACTAAAAGAAAAATCAAAATCAGAACGTTCGGTTCATTTAAGGTGAGAATCGGAAAGATTGATACTTTTAGATTAGTGTGCACCTTTCGTTGCATGTGATCTGATATTTTAAGAAGAAAAAAAGGAACTTGAAAAAAATTAGTTTCTCATTTTTTGTGGATAACATTTGTCTGTTCTTTTGTATCTCTTAAGTATTCGAAAGTAACAGAAAACTGTATTAAGACAGTTGTAGGCCCTGTCCCGTGATATGAAAAGGATAAACATGAATCAAAATAATACTAACACTAGTTCACTTAATATGAATCTTTTACTATGCATTGCGGTCTTAATGAAGATTCGAGTTTGAATCTTAAGTATGGAGAAAATTATGTAGGGAACATGATCATTTTGAGCTTTGCAATGCGTGATTCAAATTTAGTCGAATTTCAGTGCTCGGAAGAAACCAACAAAAAATCTTCCAGATTTTACGACCTATGTGACACGTGTCGAATTGTGGATGATTTGAATCCAAATGTCACGGTTGATTGGATTAGGCAAAAGTAGAATTAGGTATTGACAAATAATAAGGACCAATAGACACGTTTCAGTCTAATTACTTCAAAACAATAATGAAAATTGAGGATGGTCCAAAAATCACCCAAGTGGACAAATTGCAAATGGAATCTTTCATATTTGGGATTTTCCCACTTGTCTGATTAGTTTCAACACCATTTCATTGCATGCAACTTCATATCTCTGCATCTTATACATGTCACATACTTTCAAGAAACTTTGCTCGACCCATTCGAGGAATTAGGTGGACTGTTTCGACTATAAATATTAGGGCCAAAAAACTTAAATATACACCTTAATAACTTTAATTACACCGCAATACTTTTTTTTTCAATTATATAGCAATATTTTTTTTTGAAAACTGGAATTTTTTTTTCTTTTTAAAACATTTACCAAGTCAGCCACAATTATCACGTATCCCTTCAATTTCTCCAATTATTTTATCTTCCCTGATTTACTCCAATTTGTTATATATTATCTCCTAGAGAGATTTCATACAAAAATAAAACTCCCCTTCCCTACTAAGATCGACGATCCAAAATGCTTACCAATAATTTTTCAATTCTAATTCAACACAGCGGGCGATGGGACTCATCAGGTAATTGAATAAAAAACAGTTCATATGGTGTTTTTTTACGTGGTTGTATTTGATTTTTCATAACATATCGATTTTAATCTTTTTTGAAGTTATTCGTTTGGTTTATTTTGTCAATTTTGATGGAATATAAATTCATATGATTTGGTTGATGTTCTGGAGCGTCGGTATGTTGATTTATTTTGTCGATTTTGGTGAAATATAAATTCATATGATTTGATTGATGTTCTAGAGCGTCGGTATGTTGGTTTAGTTATTAAATAAATATTAAAATTTAGCAATTGTTTGTGGAATAATATTGGATTTTTTCACAGCATCTGATTTTTTGATTATTTTTGGTATTGATTCGTTGTTTTATATTAACGATTTTGGTGTAATTACAACAACTTCATATGATTTTGGTTGTAATCTGATGTGTCGAATAGGTTGTTTTTTT
This sequence comes from Solanum tuberosum, assembly GCF_000226075.1. Lineage (NCBI taxonomy): Eukaryota > Viridiplantae > Streptophyta > Magnoliopsida > Solanales > Solanaceae > Solanum > Solanum tuberosum. The sequence goes on along the minus strand of NW_006239402.1, from coordinate 274,198 downwards.
TTTGAAAGTTTTAGGTTTAATTGATTAATGCACCAACTAATATAAAACCATTAATTATGTGATTTAATTGGTATGCTGCTGCCGTATGTTAACAGATTGTATCAATAGTTTCTTTTGGTATGTGATATGGTGTACACATATTAACTTCAAGTTAAATTTCAGGTACATGTATTTGTGTATTTTGTTGTATTATTTGGTATATAAAATACAATTATAAAATAAATATTTTGGTACATTTTTGGTGTATTTTAATTATCTGAATTGGTGTAGATAATAATTTGAAAAATTGGTCATATGTTGATTGGTTGTATCCTGAAAAAAAAAACAAATTAAAAATTTGTTTTTGGTATGTGATCTGGTACTTATGCTGGAATAGTTATTTCTATGAATTGGTGGCAAATTAATATTCAGATCTATTTGTTTGGTGTATTTTTTGGTCTAAATTAGAATACCTTAAATGTCAAAATACTTATAGTATGTTGATTGGTATAATAAATTATTTGGTATAACTGTTTGTGTGAATTACCACAAGTATGCCAATTTATTATTAGTACAGTAATTGGTGAAAAAGTTGGTCAATTACTAGAGTATATCAAAAACTTAGTTGTTTACCATCGATTATCAATGTAACTACCAAGCTATTAAAATGGATGGATGTAGTAAATTCATTCTGCAAAATTTGGCAAATTACTAAGAGTTTGTATTTTATACAAGTAATTACGTGGATTACCTGAGTATTTGTAATTTGTAATTTCAACTCATATGATGATTTTGAGCATATGATGGGCGAACTATCAACACCCATTACTTGTTTATTAAGCCTAGGGCTCTTACGGGGAGTCTTATCCATTGATGGAGGGTTAGAAATCTGATCAGAGATGAACTATGGTGAATTTGGCTGTAAAAAGATGAACTGCTTTAGTGAATTTTGTTCTTCAAACGATAAGAACAGAGAAAGATGGAGGGTTAGAAATCTGATCAGAAGAAGATGGATGGTTAAGGCGTTGGAAATAAGGTTTTTACTTGTAACTATGAATCACCTAGATAAGTACACCATCTTGATCGATAACATGAAAGGTTTTATCAAAAAGAAATCAAATAATTAAGATTCCAATAAAAAAGTCATTAACCACATGGAAAGTAAATATCATAAACAAATAAACGTGTATACGTGGGACTGTATTAGGAGAGATAATATTGATAAATAGGTATGTGGGGACAATGGGATCAACAAGAAAATAACAGTGTTAAATTTTCAAAGAATCCAATACTAGTATCCTTTCAGAACACGTATAAAATCTGGAAAAAGAAGTTGTAACAAATAACAACGACGACTTAGGTAGGAATTTATTATCTTGTTAACATAACAAGTCTACAAGTTTTATTTAACTTAGGTAGTGAGGATAGGAGGAAGGAGGTCAGATTTAGTACCAACAACCTTAGCCTTAGTGTCAGGGAAGTACTCATTTCCATTTCCAGGCAGATCTGTGATCTCACCGTCGTTAGTAAGTCCGATGGGGTATCGGAGCAAGTGACCAGGAAGATCAGTTTCTAGCCTCTCACTTGTGTACAGATCCCAGTATTTATCAGCTATTTCATTCACCTTCCTCACACAATCTTCGCTCTCTGGATGTTGGAACGTGTCATCGAGCATGCCCATATGCTCGTACCACAATGCCATTCGGAACCCATGAACTTGACCCCTTGCTGGTTGCCTGCTAGTCGTTAAATTATGAGGCTGGTATGCTCCAATTGCTATCTCTGAGTCTCTTGCACCATCCATTGACCTCTGGTTAATGTTGGCTGATCCAACTATAATGTACTCATCATCCACTATTAAGAAATCAAAGTTAGTAACAAACAATGCTAGAGTATTACTTGCCAAATATTATAAGATAGAAAAGGAAATTGCTAACTACAACTTACCAATCATCATTTTGGAATGAACATAGATCATGAAACGACGAGCTTCCTGAGCTCGTTCATAATCAGTATCAGATTCAGGCTTGTCTGAAGGTTCATATTCTCCACTCTTCTTCACCTCTCGATTACCAATACAGAAAAAAGTCAAATAATTCCTTGGGTGATCGTCGAGACCTTGATCTCTGATAGCCTGAAATATATGTTTATACATCATCTCCATTGTCCTCCTTTGCCAATCTAATATTGCTTGTACAGATGCACTGTCAGGAAGTCCTTCTGGCCACATTGGAACCAGAACATATACAGTAAACCTTTCTCCAGCTTCAATTTTACTAACAATCTTCAATGTAAGTTCTTTTGGAATGAGATGCAAAGCACCTACCTCCTCCACTTTCACATCATCACACTCCCAATCGTAACAGCTTCCGAGAAAATACTGATTTTCAATGTAGATGAAATTCTTTGCCCGACGAATAGCAGTAATGTAAGCATCTTGGATACTTCTATCGACTATGTTATTCTTCCCGCTCACTAAACCAGCCTTTACTGACTCTTCTGGTGTATCAGGAAAGCCGAAAGCTGCCCCACCATCAATCGATCTGAATAATTGAACATTCCATGATTCAGTATCATCAGGGTACATAACTGAAGATGGTGGAATGATAACATTGTCAAGCTCTCTTAAGTCCACTAGAATGTCTTTTCCGCCCTGTTTTCTCCATCTCTGCTCAAAATTATACAATACATCCCAAGCAATTGGTCCTTCAACTCGAGAATGAATGTCGTGCCAGGGCTCTCTAGGCCCTCCTTTGTCAATCGAAGCTTCAGCAAAATTAGGTTGGTGGAAATCATCATGATGTGCTGTATCCAGTGTTCTAAAAAGTGAATGGAAAGGAGTATCATATCTCCCATCACAAAGATCAAGGCCACCAACGAAGCTCATAAGCCTCCTCGTCTCTGACTCTCCATTGGGCATGTCAGTGTCCACTATTACGATTTTCTGGTGATGAGTAAACATTGCAGAAGTCTGTAAATCTTTAACTATGCTTCCACCATCATCAGGATCCCTAGGGCAAAGGACACAGTGCACATCAGTATCTTTAAAGTACTCTTCAGTTTCTTCGTCATGAGTGGCCATGAGACCGTCTTTCTTCAGCAGACGTACAGATGTTCTGTCATCCCATACAAGCATAAGGACTTTAACACCTTCCTTCGCCTTCTTCTTGAGCAGCTCTCCGACTGAGTCGTCTCCTCCAGGTTTTTCCCTCCTGGAGTCTCTCAACAAGGTTATTTCAGTATATACTGACCAACCAGTAATGTAAATCATGTGCTTTGCATTAGTAATAGCATCAAAGATATCTTCCCAACATCGATGTGGTTCATAATATTTACCCCCTGAAAGAGGGATTTTCGGAATAAACTTATCAGGGATATGTGCATCTTGATACAAAGAAACGCGACATCCTGTTCTCTGAGGGAAGAAAGTATAAGGGACACCAGGATATTTAGAACTACCTATTCCACGTCCCCAATTACGATCACGACTGATTTCAAAATACTGCAGTGTTACATGGATTTTAGAACCTGCTTCAATGGGATTCTCGTCTTCATCCAGTATCTCAATCCACTCATCAACCTCTTCCCCTTCCAAAAGGTCATTAACTGGTAAATAAGCTCTTCCAATTAAGGTTGCACCAATGGAATTGTTATCTTTGACAGTAAATATAACATTTTTAGCCATATGGGCACAGTAGATGTGGAAAGACTCATACCACCTAGGATTGTTTGGTTCATTTTCAATAACTCTGGTTCTTCCAACCCTTGCCTTTTCCAAATCAACTGTGGCATAAATTCTAGAAGCTCCTTTGCCCATACCTACCGTCTCCTCCACAGAATCTTTAATCTGCAATTATGAGATTTCAAATACATTTAACCGTTTAGAGAATATGTTTTTGTAAGTCCATATTAGTCCTCGGAGGGATACAATCAATCACAAAAGCATGAGACTGGAATAGCAATTACACTCATCCAATCCCTATAGCGAGGAACATTCCAACGTCATGTTCTTAGAGAATTTAGAAAAGAAACATTAGTACATATCATATCGAAAGGGATCAACAGCGAGTCAATCATACTCCATATTCCATTATTGAATAGGACCAATCCGTTTTATTATTAACGAATACGTATGGTGATCCAATTAAAATTCAAGTGCGGCTTATGTACGTATGTATGTATAACCTTGCTAAAGAAGTTGCGACCGTGCTTCCCGTGCAGCCTATCGACCTCGTGTATCGTGACATGCAGAGTACCATGAAGCAGAATCGGAGCCATTTTTTCACCTTCAAACAAAGGATTACAATATAATTAGTAGCAAATTAAATGGTGCTACAAACACAAAAATCATTGTTTAAGTTGAACTTACTTCAAATTTGGGAAAATAATCAGTGCATGCAAAAAAAATAAAAAAATTAGTGCATTTAGACCTGAAATGTCACTCCAACAAAAGGAAAATTAAAGAGAATATGATCCGATGTTTGCTGTAAAAAGAAGTGATGTGGCGATTCGATAGGCGATAAAGCTGTGCGGTTAAAGAAATTGCCCCGTTGACATAGTGGAATGTTAAAAGGTTGACTGAGTAAACAGAGGTTACTAAACTCTAATTTAATTTGGCTTTATGAGGACCTGATTTTTATGTGCAAATTAATTAAATTAGATCCGTAATTGGATAAGGGTAAAAATAAGCAAATATTTATATATAGTGAATAAGTCAAACCATATAGTAGTAAATATTTTAAGTAATATCTACTTACTTATATATAAGTGTAAATGTGAGGGTATTTTTTATATTTATTAGCTTTTGCTCCTTAAAACTTTTGTATGTCAATGCTTTATAATTGTACATTTTCTTCTTTAGACCAAAAAACCAGCCAGCATCTATATAATGACACGTATATCCATCATAAAGTTGTACTCTTTAATTAATTTAAGTGGCCCCACTACCTTTCTCATGGCGGCTGACCAATCCATTCCATTCTCCAAGCCTAAACCAACATTGTCGATACCGGCGGAGCTGAAGGTTCATCCAAGGCGGAGCATATCAGGAATAGGAAAGTTCAGTGGAGGCGGATTAGGATATCTATTGGGGAAGTGTTTAGAGAGAAGGAACTGAGGGCTTGTCGGTTTGGGCTGGCCTTTATTTAGTTGCTTTCTTTTTCTAGAATTTGGACATTAAGTCTAATGATGTAATGAGGTCCTACAGTAATTAAATAAAAGCCTACTTTTAACCAAAAAAAATAAAAAATCCATTCCATTTCATTCTCTTTAATTACTCAATTTATAATATTGTATTTTATAAAGTATATATATATTACAAAAATGTTACATATTTTATTGTTCTCTCTTCTATTTTAATTTATTTGTCTTGCTTTATTTTTAATTTATAGTATACTCAAAGATTACGTTTAAGATACTATAAATTATTATAATTAACAACTTAAAATATATTATTACAAATTTAAAAATTACATAACATACCCTATAAATTACAATAATTAAAGACTTAAAATATTTTTACCGGAGAGGCTACAAACACAATATTCTTAAATACACGTAATTGGTTAAAAACTAAAAATACTCTATTATATATTTAAAATGACGTTAAAATTATTATAATAAAATTATCAAAAGTGTTATAAATCACAATAATTAGCAACTTAAAATATTTTTTAAAAAAAA
>NW_006239402.1:257811-268282 GCF_000226075.1 Solanum tuberosum | reverse complement strand
AAAAAAACTAGAATTTTGAAAAAGATTTAATTGGGTGTTGAAATTTTACCAGTGTCACATGAATATAAATAGATGGAATAACATATATTATTAAAAATTATGTAAAAATATTATAAATCACAATAATTAACAATTGAAAATATTTTGATTTGCTCTCTAATTTCATATGTCCCATTTACATTGAAACAAAAGAAGTATCATATATTATTTGAAAATGAAGTGAATGCATATTTCTATACGTGTGTCTCATAATAAATCATAAATATTTTATGCTACTATAGATCATTTGATTAAACATTGAAAAAGACTTAAATTGATGGAGTAACAAATCTAAAAAATTACAATTTTTTTACGTAAAATACTATAAATCACGACTTAAAATATTTCAAAATCATATAAGAAAATTGACCGACTCTCTAAATTTCATTCGTGTCACATAAGTTGGAACCAAGAGAATAACATATTATTTTAAAATTATGTAAATTCAATAGGCCACAATAATTTACAACTTAATTATTTTTAAAAAAATATCTACAAAAAATTGAACGGCTCTCTAAATTCTATGTGTCACATAAATTACAATAAAATAAAAAACATATGTTGGGCCCGTGCTGGCACGGGCTCACATATCTAGTAGAATAAATAAATCAAAATCTCACAGTGCCCGCATTTTAGAATAATACTTTCAGATCAAAAGTAGTTCCCTATTCAAGAATATTGATTAATATTGAATGGGATGATTTTTATTTTTTATCCTTTAATACTTTAAGTAACAAAAGGTAGACGAAGATACATTTGATATAAAACAAACAATAAGAAAATCTCAAGATAAAATTTGCTAAGCACAAGTTATGACTTATGATGTAGTACAAGGTAATTAAGTGAAACAAAAGTCGCGAAGGCACAAGTTAGTTCCTACAAAATTTATGTTGATAGAAATTTAAGTTCAATTTTAGAACTCACAAAATTATTTCTTAAGAGACTTAACCTATTCTTACATATATCGTGTCCACCAAAAGTTTAATCTTGCGCAATTAGAGCATAAATAAGGGTACTTTAACCCAAAATTTTTCATTAAATGAATTTTTTTTTGCAAAAATTAAAGACTGCTAATCCTTGAAAAAACTTGTCTGAAACGGGCAATAGCAAAGATTGGGCCTGCAATATGAATATGTACAAGATATATGACTTATAATTTATACATGTCCCTTAAAGGCTTAAACGACATTTGTTGTATTTAATTCACACCGTGTGAATTTTTTTCCTAGAAATAGATTTTTGTTTTTCACATGATGTCTAGTATCTGTATTGAGCTTCAATTAAATTAAGGTACACGCATTGTAAGACCCGCAACTCTCAACGTGCTTTTCTTCACATCTTTAGTTTAAAATGAAAGAAATCTTAATCATTCCATCATAATCCATATTGAGTAAAAGTAGAGTTGCTTATGGCAGTAAGTTTGCCTTTTCTAAGTAAGCTTGTTATAAGTTCAGGTATGAAGGAAAATATTTTTGGTGTATGTTTACCTTATATCGTAAATAGTTCTCCAATTTAAATAATATTCACCAAAATGGAAAAAATTGACGATTTTCTCTTACTGTGAGTCATTTTTGTGGATGAAGTTAATTATTTTCCTTCACAAGCATTACAACTTCAATTGTGCATGTCCCTTGCTTAAAATGATACTTGGACATTATTTTAAATCTTTATAACCTAAGAATATTGTCAAAATACATTTAGAATTAAAAAGGGCCAAGGAACCCAATCCATGACTTGATCATACCTTTAGAATTTTTTTTCCATAATTTATTTTTAGTATACAGAGAAATCATTTACCATATTTCATTTTCTTTTAAAACATAAATAAGAATTGGAAAATGAACCATAAACTGATATTTCTTGGCAAAACATTTATTTTTTGCGAAAAAATAACTCAGAAGTACTGTAGTTAGTAGTTACTAGTTTCAACTATCATTAGTCATTTAATTCAGAGGAGAACTAGGGGGAGCAAATCCAACTAGAAAAATTCACATTGGGCTTAGGGATAATCAGGCTTGAATTGATGACTTTCACCACGTCAAGGTGACACTCTACCGCTGAGTTATATCCCTTCTCCGCCTCGGGTGGACAATTAGCTAGAGCAGCGGGTGCGTTGGTCAACCAATTAATGTGGCTTGTGAGGTACAACAATTATAAGGAAATAATTGAGTTAGGAGGGTCGAGTAGTTTCTTGGTCCTCAACTGGTACTTTTTGCTACTCAAACCGCAGCTTGATCCTCTTCCCCAGAGATATCAGATGAGGGAACCCTGGGAGAGCCGCCGACCCAAAAGTTATGGAACTTGGGTGTGGGTCTTTTGTCGAAATGGAATGGTTTTTTCTTTTTATCATTTTATTTATCGTGAATGGGGAAATCATTACACATAGTATGCCCGATCGGCGTATTTTTTTGTTTTACGCCCCGTAACTCTTCCTTAGCGTCCAAGATCAGAACGAGCTTGCCGGTGGACCACTGTCGTCCCATTCTTGAGTGAGCTGGAGCGCATCCATCTTATCCACTGAACTAGCTAGAAGCTATCGCTTCGGGTCGGCAGCCTAAGCAAGACTTTATAATATATCCATATGAATTATGTCCCCTATCTCTATAAATATAAGGGAAGTGTTCCATTATTCCTCACTAATAATAGTAGAATCAATGGCGCAGAGTAAAAAAGAATGAAGACTATTAATAAACCAATCCAATAAATTCGCTCATTTTATAAGACTTGATGAAGAAGGGGTATTAATTATTGAACCTATTCGGTTGTCTGTAAAACATAATGAACAATTTATTATGTATCAAACCATAGGTATTTCATTGGTTCATAAAAAGCCTAAGGGCATATCGGTTGAAGTAGATTCTTCTTTTGATCAATCAACACCCCTTTCCAAATTGTACGCAGTCCCACCCTATAGAATGAATAAGGAGAGGCTTATCGATGACCTCACCCCCTCGTCACTGAAGTCTTAAAGGGAAAGCCAGAGAATAATTTTTAGAAATTATTTCGGATATTGAATGAGTTTTACGCCTACGGTAGATGGAATAATTAAGGTCACTGTTTTAGGGGGCAGTCCTGTGTAAATATTCCTAAAATGCGAATTTAAGTTTTATACTAATGTAAAGTTTTTTACAATAATATAATGTAGTTTAACTTATTTTCCAAATTTGTTACTCCTTTTATTTTATGAATTATCAACAACATAACAATAATAAGTATTTTATATAAAAATCTACATATAGCTGTCCATAAATTGTCTAATCATTCAGTACCATATTTTTCACAACATTTTATATAAAATTCAAACTCAAATACTTATGGTAGTCTCTCCTAAGACCATTATTTTGATATTTTTGAGTGATTTGATTTGAGAAGAACAATTGCGCCAAGCTGCCAGTATCGATATCTGGAGCAGCATGAACTATTTAATTTAGAGGTCCAATATTAGGTGAGATGGATTATACTTTGATATAATGTAAAATTTATTTTTGCACCTAACTCACCCCCAAAAGTTAGCTCAAAGAAAAGAGAATTGTCGAAACCTTATAAGTTATTCAAGGAAACCACCATTCTCATTAATCAATGTGGATTCTTTTCATCTCCTCTACTCTTTAGACAAGTCCTTGATAAAAACATCAAGTAATTCATTTGAATGAAACATCCAACCCGCTAAGTGTTTTTTGGGAATATCATCAATTAAGTATAATAGTAAATTGCCCAATAAGCATTTTTTAGACTCAATAAAATTTAATCAATCTTATTTTATATTTTACTTTCGTTACAAAATATAACGAAGTTTAATTCGACACTGCAAACAAATAATAAAAATGATAATAAAAAAAATTAAACACATACCTTATGACTAATTATATTAAGGAAAAATCCTTTTGGCCAGAAAATTTTGATCATAATTTGGCCAGAATGGTGAAAAGACCCATTCACATTATAAACTAGTTTCTTTTTAAACATTTTTACCCTTTTAACTTAAAAATTAAATATATTCTTGGGATCTCTATATTCTTCCATCATTTTTCCAACATATTAAAAATAATTAATGACATTAATTATTGAGGATTCAATAGTCAATTATGGAAAAGACTACAAATTCTACCAAAGAGAACATTGATCATTAAGTAGATTGGATGTCATCCAATCTGTAAAAAACAAAAATTGTTTTCAAATTATGTTTTAAAAATAATAATTGTGACATCAATAGTAAAAACAATATTTTTTGAATCATATTATATTTTTGTTGGTTGTATTATAATAAAAAAATTACTTAACTAATATTACAACAGATTAAGGCCAAAATATTAGTGTTAACTGAATTTACTTAACACTAATTTTTTTTATTCAAACATAATAATTAAAAAAATACTTAATTGGAATTTGGAGGTTATTTTAGTAACAAATATAAGTAATGATTCATAATTTATCAAATCGACGTAATATAGGAGATAAAACTTGTATGATTAATAACATTAATATTTTATTCTCTTTGGTTCGACATATATGAACTATACACATGATTTCTATAACTGTCGATATTTATCGGGTCTAATGTATTTTGAGTTGTCGTTATCTCAATATTTTACAAATTACATTTAAAAATTATTTAAATATATAGTTTAATTTTATTTAAATATAATAATTAAAAAAATTACTTAATTGGAGGTCATTTTAGTAACAAATATAAGTAATGATTTACAATTTATCAAATCTACGTAATAGAGGAGATAAGACTTGTATGATCAATACTATTAATGTCTGACTCTCTTTGGTTCGACAAGTATGAGCTATACGCATGATTTCTATAACTATTGACAATTATCAGGTCTAATGTGTTTTGAGTTGTCATTATCCCAATATTTTATAAATTACATTTAAAAAATATTTATTTATATAGCTTGATTTTATTGGAACTTAATAATTAAACAAATTACATAGTTGGAGGTCAGTTTAGTAACAAGCATAAGTAATGATTCATAATTTATTAAATTGACGTAATATAGGAGATAAAACTTATATGATTAATACTATCAATGTCTGCCTCAATTTGGTTCGACACATATGAACTATATGCATGATTTCTATAACTATTGACAATTATCAGGTCTAATGTGTTTTGAGTTGTCCTTATCTCAATATTTTATAAATTACATTTTAAATGATTAAAGAGGAAATACATAATTACCCCATGGAACTTATACCCTTTTTTTTAAGTAGACACCTTAACTTTACGGGAGTCCTATTACCCCACGAAACCATCCAAAAGCACAACAAATACATCATTTTTTCACCATCAGTGCTCTCAATCCAAGAGCGTGTGCCACACCTCCAACCCATTTAACAAAGGCCGGGTTTTATCCTAACCCATTCATTTTTTAACCCATAACCCAAACCCTAAGAAAATTTTCCAACCCATTTCACTTTCACCTACCCTCGTCTCTCTCTCTTCGACTGATCAAAACCCTAAGAAACTTCATGAGGCGAAGCTAGTTGGTAACATTGCTGGTTGAAATTTGTTGAATAGTGGTGTCGGAACGAAGAAGTGAAGGCTCATAGGTTAGTTATTTGAAAAATCTTTGAAAAAAAGTTTATTTTACATTGTAAGTGAATTTTGTAGTGATTAGTCGTTAGTTTATTTTACATTGTTTGATGCGTATTTCGTTTGTCTTGCATTTGACATCTCTCCCTCAAAACCTAATCACAGGAAATTGATTTCACAGATTTTAAACAAAAAAAAAGTAATTAAAATGAGAAATTGCAGATCTCCAATGGCTAACAATGGAGAATTTTGGGAAGGTGATCTATTTAATGAAGAAGCTAATTCAAATTGGGAATGCCACATGGCGTTTTAACATTGGTTGGATGTTGTTTTTTTATTCCTTGATGCGCCCAACCTGCGTGACAAAACTGATGGGTTTGAAACGGGTCAAAATGATGTATTTATTGTGCTTTTGGATGGTTTCGTGGGGTAATAGGACCCCCGCAAACTTAAGGTGTCTACTTTAAAAAAGGGTATAAGTTCCATGGGGTAATTATGTATTTCCTCATGATTAAATAATATAGTTTAATTTTATTTAAACATAATAATTTTAAAAAAATTCTTAATTGGAGGTCATTTTAGTAACAAATATAAGTAATGATTCACAACTTATCAAATCGACGTAATATAGGAGAAAAGACTTGTATGATTAATACTATCAATGTCTGACTCTCTTTGGTTCGACACATATGAACTTTATGCATGGTTTCTATAATTGTCTATATTTACCAGGTTTAATGTATTTTGAGATGTCTTCATCTCAATATTTTACAAACTACATTTAAAATTATTTAAATATATACTTTAATTTATTTAAACATAATAATTAAAAAAAATTACTTAATTGGAGGTCATTCTAATAACAAATATAAGTAATGATTCACAATTTATCAAATCGACGTAATATAGGGGATAAGACTTGTACGATAAATACTATTAATGTCTGACTCTCTTTGGTTCGACATATATGAACTATACACGATTTATATGACTATCATCATTATCAGGTCTAATGTGTTTTGAATTGTCGTTATCCCAATATTTTATAAATTACATTTAAAAATTATTTAATTATATAGTTTAATTTTATTTAAACATAATAATTAAAAAATACTTAATTGGAGGTCGTTTTAGTAACAAATATAAGTGATGATTCACAACTTATCAAATCGACGTAATATAGGAGAAAAGACTTGTATGATTAATACTATCAATGTCTGACTCTCTTTGGTTCGACACATATGAACTTTATGCATGATTTCTATAATTATCTACATTTACCAGATTTAATGTATTTTGAGATGTCTTCATCTCAATATTTTACAAACTACATTTAAAATTATTTAAATATATACTTTAATTTTATTTATACATAATAATTAAAAAAAATACTTAATTGGAGGTCATTTTGGTAACAAATATAAATAATGGTTCACAATTTATCAAATTGATGTAATATATGGGATAAGACTTATACGATAAATACTATTAATGTCTGACTCTCTTTGGTTCAACATATATGAACTATACACGATTTATATGACTATCAACATTATCAGGTCTAATGTGTTTTGAATTGTCGTTATCCCAATATTTTATAAATTACATTTAAAATGATTTAATTATATAGTTGAATTTTATTTAAACATAATAATTTAAAAAAATTACTTAATTGGAGGTCATTTTAGTAACAAATATAAGTAATGATTCACAATTTATCAAATCGACGTAATATGGAGGATAAGAAGTGATCGAACGCTTTAGTTCTTCACGTAAGTGTTGTCAATTTATACTACAAAATCAAATGATAATATCAAGAATAAGAGTATGAAGTAAAAAGCAAAATATTTTAGAACATACATCTAAAAATAAATTAAATGATCAGATTAAATAGGTTAAAATCAATGAGAACTCAAAATAACAAGAGGACCATCTTTAATAACCGGAAAACAAAATTAACCTTTAAGATGAATCAATATATCACGGTAGCTTTAATACAATCTTAACGTATTTTAGAACATACATCTAAAAATAAGAAAACTCGCTGATTTAAACACGAGTTGTCAAAATATAGCATAAACAATTAATTAATTCACTAAATCCACAAGATAGGAATACTTCAGCAGGAACAACTCCTCACTAAATTCAGTTGATTTTTTTTTTTTTTGGAGAGGAAGTGATCGAGTAGAGAAGAAAAGGAAAAAGAATTAGCAGATTCCCTCAGCAATAATGCTACGTAAGAATAAGAGTGCTAGCTAGCGTTGGAATGAAGAAAAAATAGTGTCCCAATGTATAAGACTTTTGATATTCTAAGTCTTGGAATATGTGTTCTAATTGAATTGTAATTTTAGGGAATAACAAACACTTTAATATCCTTTAATTAAAAAATGAGAAAAAAAAATCAATTTATTTTAGAATAGAAAGATTAGTATAATCTTTGTACATGTCTGGCCACATTTTTCTGACTGATTAGCACTTCTCTCATATTAATTAGATTAATTGCTTCACCATATATACTACTCCATCTTTTTTCCTTTTGTGATAGTTATGGAACAGAATCCTAAAAAGGTAATGCATTTAATAATAATATTACTTACTACTTAAATCCTCAATAATTCAAAAAAAGTGGCAACATTTTACGTGCTACGTCTAGTAGCAGCATTTATTTCATACAATTATTCAGTTACTTACTGGAAGCCATAGATGTGATTGAAGATGTGGAAATATCATTGTTTGTTGCAATTAATGATCAATCAGGTAAGTACTACTCATTTCTTTTCATATATTCAGGCACTACTCTTTTATTTTTCTTCTCAATTTAATTCATTTGTTATCATCTAATAAATACCAATTGCCTTTAGTTCCTTAATTCTTAGCCAGACTAAAAATTTAATCTTTTATTTTCGTAGAAAAAATGATTATAAAGTTTTTTAACCAATCAACTGAATATAGAAAAATAAAATAATTTTTTTCCCTCCATACGAAACACACCCTAAAGGCCTAAACTACTCCCTCAATTTGTTTTTACTTGTTCACATCAGATTTTGCATCCCACGAAAAAATAATAAACGAAGTGCATAAATTTTACCATAATACCAATGGCTATTAGTATAGTAAATATGTTGAGAGCAAAATATGGAAGGACAAAAAAAATCGCATTTCTCTTTTGATATGTTATAGTGATAAGTAAAAATAATAGTTTTTTTTATTGTAGTGGCTAAGTAAAGTGAAAAAAGAATATTTAGAATTCAATAATATCAATGTAGTCTTATAAATCAAATCTTTTCAAACACTTAGTACTTACATAAACATTAAATATCCTAAGTACTATTTAAAATTCAATAATGCTAATGCAATCTAAAAAAAATATCTTTTTAAATTATGAAGCTGCACTCTAAAAGATAAGGATCAGTACAAATTAAACAATATTGCTTTTTTGCTCTTTTGTAAATTGTATTTATAGCTAATTTCATCATTACTACTCACATTATTTTGTTCATATTGATTAGAGTACTAGGACGCTTACTATATACTGAACAATCACTGATTTTTTCATTCATAATTTAAACTATTTTCAGCTACAAATAGTAGTATGTACCTCATGGAATTAAATGTCTTTAGATTTAATTATCAAACTATAACAATAGAACAATTATTACAGTGAAAGTCACTTTTTGGGTACATTTTTATACAATAATAGGAAGTCTCCAATATTAGGTTACAAAACTGAGCAACACAGAATTTTCAGCTAGTACAAATAATTTCCTCAAGTCATATATATAGATAGGGTAAAAACAAATATTTTTAATTTGTATTGTATTGTATTGTATTTTTCTTCATATTGTCATTGTATTTTAATTTACTAATCCTGCTTTTCAAGAACAATTAGTCATACAAGTCATACTTATCTTTTTATACCTCTAAAGATATACAATGTATACTCCCTCAAATTCAAAATAAATGCATTTTTGGTACGTGACACGTTTAAAGACATTAATTAAACAATAATTTGTCAATTATTCCTTGTAATTGTGCAATTCATATTGAAAATACTCATAGGAAAATATAAAATAGTTGAAAACTCCATTAAAAGGGTAATTTTGAAAAAACAATTAATTTTGAACCCTAAGAATGTACTAGAAATTCATTTATATCGAAATGAAGAGAGTACAATTTAAATATTTTCGTAGGCTCCGTGCTTGATAAAATTATCTTTTTACTGTGGACCAAGAACGGAGCTAGAAGAGTTTATATGAGTTTGATCAAACTCAAACCCAATAGCTTTAACTTAACCAAACGAAAACCTTAAAATTGTATAAATAATCTACTGAATTTTAAAACTCAATTACTAACATCTAATATAACCATAAAGAAATGGATCGTGTCCATAACTCAATTTCAAAAGTTGGCTTATGAAACAAGAATTATCTAAATCATATTAAAGAAACCATTCATTTACCATACTTTAAAAAATCTATATAAAAATCATGATCAACCCTACCTAGAAATTAGAATTTATAAGTTAAAATCGTAGCTCCGTCTCCATGGTAGAGTAATAGGCCTATCACTTAATTTCATTCAAGCCAGCCAATAACCATCAAAAGTAGTCTACTCAGCACATGCAGCCAATCCAAAATATGGTAGTACTAAAAGAGAAATAAAGAAGAGATATTACTGCATGAGTAGTGTGGACTTGTCTATAGTGGTAGCCTACTGGACTTTCAGTAGTAATTGAACTACTAGAAATTAATCACTAATAATATTCTTACCAACCACTCATCTTCTTTTTCTTCAATGCTACCTCCTCACTATATTTCTAGCTAACACAACCTTCTTACTAAACTTAATATTAACTTAAATAGTACTCCCTCTGTCCCAATTTATATG
>NW_006239402.1:234537-257604 GCF_000226075.1 Solanum tuberosum | reverse complement strand
AATATATACTCCCTCTGTCCCAATTTATATGACTCACTTTCCTTTTTAGTCAGTCCCAAAAAGAATGACACATTTCTATTTTAAGTAACAATTTGCCTATGAAATGTCTTTTTTACCCTTAATGAAATGATTTACAACCACACAAATTTCTATCATTCATTTTGGACCACAAGTTTTAAAAGTCTTTCCATTTTTCTTAAAGTTTGTGCCAAATCAAAGTACATCACATAAAATGGGACGGAGGGAGTAGTATATAATAATATGCCCACTGTCCTTGTAATCAATCATCTTTTATAAACTATTTCTCACACCTTCAACTGTACAAATTCTCTCTCCCTTGCTGCTCTTCTTCTCCCTATCACTGTCACTCTGACAATTGTTTGCCCACATTCAAGTATGGTACAGGCAAAGAAGTTTAGAGGTGTCAGGCAACGCCATTGGGGTTCTTGGGTTGCTGAAATTCGTCATCCTTTGCTGTACTTTACCATGCACACTCCACTCCATCTCTTTACTTTGTTTTTAATTTCATATCGCTCTATATATTGATTGATCATCAGATCATGATCAAAGATGAATTTTGAATTTAAATTTGATGATTTTTATTTATTGAATAATTATTATGTTTTTGCTCGTAGGAAGAGGAGAGTGTGGCTAGGAACTTTTGAAACTGCGGAGGAAGCTGCCCGAGCGTATGATGAGGCTGCGGTTTTAATGAGCGGACGTAACGCCAAAACAAATTTCCCAGTGCAGGCTACTGATGAAAATAAAAAAGACAACTCTAAATCTAATAATTCGGCTTTATCGGCCGGATCATCATCATCATCACTCTCTGCTATACTTAGCGCCAAACTTCGCAAGAGCTGTAAATCGCCTTCGCCGTCTCTCACTTGCCTCAGGCTTGATACGGAGAGTTCCAACATTGGGGTGTGGCAGAAACGGGCAGGAGCCCGGCCTGATTCTAGCTGGGTCATGACCGTTGAATTTGGAAAAAAGAAGATCATTAATGATAACGAGCAGATCATGATTATTCCAGACGAAAACGTAACTTCTTCAAGTACGTTTTCGTCTCAGGATCAGAATTCGATCGAGATCGAAGAAGGCAAAGAATGTGGTGTGATGAATGAAGAAGAACGAATGGCGCTTCAAATGATTGAGGAACTCCTCAACAGGAATTAATTAATCATAGTACCGTTAAATTTATTAGGTAAAATATGTTTGGTCTTTACTATTACACGTAAAAAAGTGAAAAGCCTCAGCCCTCAGATATTTTTCCTACTAGTATTAAGGTACAATCTCTAATGTATTACTCTCTCCATCTCAATTTTATGTTATACTATTTGGATTTCAAGATTCAAATAAGTCCTTCTTTGGCCTAGTTTTTTCATATAATTTTGAATTATCGTGACTTACTTAGTGTTTAAATAAATAAATAAATTATATTTCAGTTTTCTTTAAAGATGTAATGCCTAAATTTACCGTCAAAATTAATTTTTTATTTTTAATCAATTACCCGAATAGGGTGTGTTGTATTAGCAAAAAGGATTAGAGGGGGTTTAGACCTGACCTCAATACAACACTGATCCGTCACAAAAAAACTAGAAGGCTTACAAAAATTACTATAGAGTCTTCTGTAAATTTATGAAGAAGAAAGTAACTAGCTTACAAAGAAATTTGCTTTATCATATTTGCTCCGAATACTAGGCAATTGCCATTTGTCCAGTAGAAAGAGACCTTTAGCTTGTCTAGGGAGATTGGAATAGAGTTGAGTGATGAGCATCTGGTGAGAAGAAGAGGACAGTTTTGCTAAACAATCTGCAACTTGGTTTCCCTCTCTGAAACAATGTTTAATTTGCATTTGCACCCTTTTTTTGATGACGTTGATGGAGTCAATGACTTGTTTCAGCTTCATATTTGTAACTATATCGTTGGCGAGCATATTGACTATATTCATGGAGTCAAGTTCTAGAATAAAATTAGTGTACCCATGTTGATTACACCATTTTACACCAAACTCAACTGCCATGGCCTCAACCATGTTGCTATATTTGCATTCAACGGGAAAAGAGAATGCCACGATCAAGTCTCCATAACTATTCCTTATGATTCCCCCAATGCCTGCCCTTCCAGTCTCATGTACATAGCTACCATCAATATTGATTTTTATGACATTGATGGAGTCAATGACTTGTTTCAGCTTCATATTTGTAACTATATCGTTGGCGAGCATATTGACTATATTCATGGAGTCAAGTTCTAGAATAAAATTAGTGTACCCATGTTGATTACACCATTTTACACCAAACTCAACTGCCATGGCCTCAACCATGTTGCTATTTTTGCACTCAACGGGGAAAGAGAATGCCATGAAAGTCTCCATAACTATTTCTTATGATTCCTCCAATGCCTGCCCTTCCAGTCTCATGTACATAGCTACCATCAGTATTGATTTTTATGATGCCATTTTGAGGATAACTCAAAATTAAGTTGTTTGACTCTCGAATTTTATCTATACCACGTAAATTGAAACATGAAAGGTATTACTAATATTTTCCTGCAGTCATTGTCATTGCTGAGTGTTATGTTTGTCCAATGTTGTGCAGCAATGTTTTTAAATTTAATTTGATAAAGAAGACATAAATGTTACTACTTACTCCCTTGGGATTGAACTAATTAAGTATTGAAACGGCTTTCCAAAGAAGTAACATATGGATGCCGACTTTTTATATTGTGTTTTCAGCTATGTTTAGTTAAGCTAAGTGGGGCTGTGCAACTAAGATACGTCTGTATAATTGTATATAAGCAGCATCTGCATCATAGTGGGGCATAGAAAGTAAATGAGATGGGTTTCAATTTACGTATAGATCATCCTCTCTTTGATTGACAATTGTCTTTTAGTGTACATTAAGTATATATCAAGTCCTACACAAATTAAAGGCATTAATTAACTTATAAATTATCGGAGTTCTAATATTTGGCTAGTCATTTTTTGGATTTTTTAGTTGAGAAAATTTCAGAAATAACAAAGTTAATAGATATAATAAGGATTTATAGCTATAGTGGTAAAAGTTTTGAGGCACCACACTCTTTGTCCAAGATTTCAGTTCCGTTTTCAAGGTTTTGCATTAGATCTCAGATTATTTCATATTGTTGGCTGAGGCCGGGGAGGGTGTTCAGTGTTCACCCAACCCCAGTCAATTTTTTATTTACAGGTCAATCTTTTACTCCCTCCGTTTTAAAAAGAATGACCTGCTTTGATTTAGAATGGAATTTAGGAAAATAAAAAAGACTTTTTAATCTTGTGATTCTAAATTAAAGTTATGTCAAATGTATCAAAATGTCCTTTAATTTTGTGGCCTTAAACATGCCACGTGAAAAGTTGAAATTAAAGTGTTGCAGAAAAAAAAAGAAGGGGACATTCTTTTTTAAACAAACTTAAAAAGAAGAGAGAGTGAGAGTATATGTTTATATATATATGTAAAATTTTTAATATTCTGAACAACATGCAAAATGTTAGTTTTGTGGTCTAGGATCTAGGGCATTCAAAATGCATTCCAATATTTGATTCTCAAGAACTGCATTAGTTTTTATATTTTTTATTTTTTGAATTTCTTGAGTAAAATTTTTGGAACCACCTATGATTGTATATATACTAATTTTCTGGAAATATTATAAATCACGCGATGAGGAACTGATTTGTCATGTTCATAGATTGGAGGATGGTCAGATGATCAACACCCTTCATCAGGAAGTTATATTACATATCTCATTATTTATATGTCTTTTTTTCTATTGTTGTGGTCGTTAGTTTAAGTAGAAGGTTGCTAAATCAGATATTTATTATCCGTTGCACTTAACTTTTTTATATATCTCATTATTTATATATCTCCTTTTTAATTATTGTCGTCGTCAATCTAAGCAAAAAGATAGCTAAGTCAGATGTCTATTGTTCGTCGCACCCGACTTCTATATCTCATATTTATAGATCTCTTTTTCTACCATTGTCGCCGCTAATCTAAGTAAAAGGTAGCTAAATCAGATATGTTATATTTGTCGCACCTGACTTCTATATCCCATTATTTAAAGGGACAAAGGACAAATATACCCTCGAACTATCGTAAATGGTATGCAGATATATATCCTCCGTCATACTTCTGCGACATTAATGCCCCTGCCGTCCAAAAACTAGAGCAGTCTTATCCGTTGGGTCGGTAGATAAGATTATGCTGACATGTGTATGTCCGTTAGTTTAAAGGGTATATATGCTCTAATTTTTGGACGGCAGGGGCATCAATGTCCCAAAAGTATGACAAAGGATATATGTATACCATTTACGATAGTTCGGGGTATGTTTATCCCTTTTCCCTTATTTATATATAGATCTTCTTTTCTATCATTGCCACCACCGATCAAGCAGAAGGTTTCAGAATTCAGATACCTAATGAACACATTAGAATGAGTAAAGGTCTAGTACAAAAATAAATACCGTGTATCAGGTCAAATTAAAAATGTATACCTTTTACAGATGTACTAATACCCTATATACATCAATCTTTAACACCTTAACGAAATTCCTAATTTTATCACCTCATTATCTAAGTCTCCAACTTGTTCATTTTTGTCCCTAATCTTTCAGGTTAAATCTTTTGAAAAGGTCACACAAGTATATCTATGTATGTTCATAGCATATAGTTTCTCACGATCCCGATCGAGTTTAAATTAAATATATATTTTTTAAATATATTTTGTATTTGTAATAATAAAATGAATGAGAAGAAAACTAGGTTGTTGATAGCCTGGCAAGAGTTACTCCCTCCGTTCCTATTTACATTTCCCCATTTTAAGATTTTAAAGTCAAGTTTTCAATCAATGAACATGAATAATTTATTTATTTACTTAGTTTTTCTATGTGGGTGAAATGAATATTTTCAAGGCTAATAACTCTCAAGGGTAAAATAGTAAGAATATTGTCATTTCTGCATTTATTTTGTGAAATGACAAATATTAAGTACCATCTAATTTAGTAAGGACGACATATAAATAGTAACGGAAGGAATAATATATCTGCTACAGATGGAACACGAAGTTCTTCTGTATTTTAATTTGAACCCTTTCCCCTTTTGGTCAGGAGAAATCTGTATTAGGCCTTTTTAAGGGATAAATTTCACTGGAAATATCCCTAATTGTACTTTAATAGAGTAAGTATATAATTTCTAGTTGACAAGTGATTGTCAATTAATAATTAGTATAAGTGGCAATTATGATGTTAATCGTGTATGTGATATCGATTGGTTCACAAAGAGCAGAACATTTACCAATTTTGGAATTAAACATGAAGAGACACTAATAATTGGCACCAAATATATATATAGACGACGTTTTCTTTATATTATTAATTTTAGTTAATATAGTTGTGACTTGTGAGCAAACCCTAAAACAGTTTTCAAATAAATGTCTTAACTCTTGTCAATTTGTTAGCAAGATTTTTTTATTTATTGGGTGTCCGATATCCACAATAAACCATGCAAAATTTATTAAAGGAGAAATCACTCTTTAACATAATTTTTTTTATATCTATGATTCGAATACGAGGGATAAATAAGGGTGGACAGATCCTACATATCATCACCACATTTTTTATAGTGTACTATAAATTTAAGTTTTAACATTGTTTGAGTTGGTTAATTATATGTGATGTGAAACAACATGGATTATTCTCCAAGTAGGAGAATTTTGTATCTATATGCAGATGGTAATTGATGTTTATTGTTTGGGAAAATGAAACTTCGATGCGGACAATTAATTTGCTATCGCCAATTAGGCAGACGCCGCACCGTTACTCCCTTTGAAAGGAATAGGAGTACACTATATTACTTAGAGTCTGTTTGGACCAACTTAACAGTTAGATCAAACATATTTTTAAGTTATTTTTAGTTTTTGAGAGTGTTTAATAAAGTTAAAAAATAACTTAAAATAAGTTTAAAATGATTTCGAAAGAAGTTAAAAATTAAAAGCAGGACTCTTCTTACTTTGTATTTTTGACTTAAAAATCATTTTGACCTTTTTATTTTTTGACTTAAAAGTTATTTTTTTAAGTCAATCCAAATAGGCTCTTGCTCCCTTTCATTTCAATTTATGTAACTTATTCTTTATTAGTCTATTTAGAAAAAAAAATATTATTGTCATGTGATAACGACTAATGAAAGCAATAATAACGATTCACCAATAAAAATCATGTTTATATAGACTATGAAAAAAAAATCTAATCTTAGAATATATAGACGTGCTCCAAGCTAAGCCATGTTGTTTTCCATCGCATGCAGGAGCAGCCCCTACAAGCCTGCAGTCAGATCCACAAACAAAATAATTACTACAACTTTCCCATCTTAATTACTAGAAACTAGGGTTGAGAATCAAATCGTTAAAACAGCTAATGGTGTTGTGTTAAAGAGAGACTAGAAAGGTACTGATGATTATAATATAAGTAGAATTGGCAAATTAATTATCCACCTACAATTCACACTGTCCCCACTAGTTGTCATTATGAAATTAGTATAATAATCAACGTTCCGTACGTTAAAAAAAGAGAAAAGACTAAACTATGACCTTAATGAATCTACACCACATGCTTGTTTATTCCTTAAGTAATTTATAACAAACTTTGAAAGCTCCATATACCAATTCCACTGTGTTTACCCACTTTCTAGACAAGTCTATGCCTGCAAACTTCAACAATATGGTCCCTTTCCTTTTTATTTCCGTGACCACTTATGTTATATTACTTAATTATCTAATAAATTTCTCTTTAATATTTCTTCTTTTTGTTATAAATATAAGAGAAAATGAATAGCTTCTTGTTTGATGCAACTTAATTTTCTTTTGGTCCATTGAAAAAGACTAAATAATATTATTTAAAAAAAAAAAACTTTTGGTCCATTACAAAAGACTAATTTTCTCATTAAAGTACAACAAATTATCTAAATAAAATTATTTTGAAATTTAGAAAAGAGTAGTATTTTTTTTGGGAAAAGGGTCTGAAAAATACTTCAATTTTGACCGAAATTGCTTGTTACGATATCAAACTTTGTGGAGGACCTTTCATCCCTGCACTATTTAATAGTGTATTTTAAAGGTATATATGTGCCCATGTGGATACATTACTATTTATAATGATGCAATATTTATGATGTCCACGTGGGCACATATATATCTTTAAAATACACTATTAAATAGTGCAGGGATGAAAGGTCCTCCACAAAGTTTGATATCGTAACAAGCAATTTCGGTCAAAATTGAAGTATTTTTCAGACCCTTTTCCCAAAAAAAATACTACTCTTTTCTAAATTTCAAAATAATTTTATTTAGATAATTTGTTGTACTTTAATGAGAAAATTAGTCTTTTGTAATGGACCAAAAGTTTTTTTTTTTTAAATAATATTATTTAGTCTTTTTCAATGGACCAAAAGAAAATTAAGTTGCATCAAACAAGAAGCTATTCATTTTCTCTTATATTTATAACAAAAAGAAGAAATATTAAAGAGAAATTTATTAGATAATTAAGTAATATAACATAAGTGGTCACGGAAATAAAAAGGAAAGGGACCATATTGTTGAAGTTTGCAGGCATAGACTTGTCTAGAAAGTGGGTAAACACAGTGGAATTGGTATATGGAGCTTTCAAAGTTTGTTATAAATTACTTAAGGAATAAACAAGCATGTGGTGTAGATTCATTAAGGTCATAGTTTAGTCTTTTCTCTTTTTTTAACGTACGGAACGTTGATTATTATACTAATTTCATAATGACAACTAGTGGGGACAGTGTGAATTGTAGGTGGATAATTAATTTGCCAATTCTACTTATATTATAATCATCAGTACCTTTCTAGTCTCTCTTTAACACAACACCATTAGCTGTTTTAACGATTTGATTCTCAACCCTAGTTTCTAGTAATTAAGATGGGAAAGTTGTAGTAATTATTTTGTTTGTGGATCTGACTGCAGGCTTGTAGGGGCTGCTCCTGCATGCGATGGAAAACAACATGGCTTAGCTTGGAGCACGTCTATATATTCTAAGATTAGATTTTTTTTTCATAGTCTATATAAACATGATTTTTATTGGTGAATCGTTATTATTGCTTTCATTAGTCGTTATCACATGACAATAATAAT
Organism: Solanum tuberosum; assembly: GCF_000226075.1. NCBI lineage: Eukaryota > Viridiplantae > Streptophyta > Magnoliopsida > Solanales > Solanaceae > Solanum > Solanum tuberosum. The sequence continues at coordinate 249,437 of NW_006239402.1, read as the reverse complement.
GTACTAGCGCGTGACTTTGTGATATAATTAATTATTAACAGGGGCGTAGACATGTGCATGTGAGGGTATCAAAAAAAATATCATATATATAAATAAAATAATATACGAAGTAATTAAATAATATATTCTGAACATCTTTAACATAGTAAGTTATCATAATCCAGTGATGCTGGTGTGTTTTGTTGTGTCAGGAGAGGCATAAATTATAGCTATGGAGCAACAGGAATTTGGTTACTTAAAAAATCATATTTTTTTTTACTAGGCAATAACTGTTCACTAAAAGCAAGGTGGGGCCTTCATTTTAATTTGTCTTATTCGACTGTAAACTATCGTTCGATTATTATGCTTCATCGATGAGACGTCACGATCTAAATTATTATTATTATTTATTTTCGCTTTGTCAACAATTATTCCTACGCCTCAAAGCGAACCGGCCGAATCATCCATTTAAGTTTATTTCACTCTATTGGTATAAGTGTGCGTGTCGTATATGAAAGATGCATCAATCTATTTGTTCATGATGGAAAAAAAAATATTGTGCCTGACTAGTGCTCCCCATTATTCATCGCCTGTCAATTAACATCGAGTGCTCCTCTCGCGTGTAGCAAAATGCTTCAAAGAATAAAATTCTCGAATAATCACCTTTTAGTTTTTGAAATTAAAAACTTATCCAGGAGTTTGAGAATTCCACAAATAAAACTTCAAAATATTATTATGAAATTTCAATTGTACATTTTAAGCTTTGTGACAATAGTATTTCTTTTTTTAGAAATTACAACACTAACAAGTGGCTAGCTCGTGCCGTTAAACCCCTACACTGATGGATCAACAAGCTCATAAGAAATTTATTTGAGGGGCGGCTCCCGTTTCAACAACTTATGTTGGGAGATTTTGCACAAATGGCTTTATTGAGGCTATTATTTAAATTTTGTTCCTGCTAGCACAATTGGCTAAATTTTATCTTTAATTAGAAACAATTATCTAATTAATTGTAAAGGCAAATTTGAATCCACTAGGATAATGTGAGGAGAATTTAAAGAGTGGCCTAAGAAAAGATCCTTTTGGTGCAAATAATTCAATTATTTGATACGTTCCAAAATTTAGAATTTACATGATATAAATAAATCTTATTAAAGAATGAAAGTATCAGAATTGACGATCTAAAATCCATCTATATTTATTGGTCAAACAAGTAGGTCTAATTGGTTGAATGGACATGTGGTTACAATATCAAAGGATTACGTTCCTGAAGAGCCTTATCATTACTCTAATTCGAGAGATGATGAAAAAAAAAATTATTTCTCTTTTCTAATGGTTTTTATTTTAATAATAACAGGAGCAACAAATGAAAATTATTCTAGAAAATCAATATACAGCCTCTACTCTATCTCTAATAAGTAAGATTCCATTAATTTGAACAAAAATGAAAACTTGATAATGATTTGAATGTAAATGAATAGAGCTAAGTGTAATATGAAATACTAACAGATACTTCTAGACTCTTTCTATCATGATCACTCTCCAGTTTTGAGTGTTATGGTTTTATGGACCACATCCTTCATTTATGGAAGAGTCGTTTTAATTAGTAGGGGCCTAAGCAAAACTCTTTTAATTAAAACTAAATAAAGTAGTACATTTTAATATGTATTACCAATCAATATAGATGTACATAATTTAGGTAGCCAAAGACACAAGGAATGTGGTAAAAAGATGATTACCAAAAGTCCAAAACATATTTTATTTTAGAGAAAATACATAAAAATCCCCCTGAACTTGACAGCATAACTTACTTTAACACTTAAACTATACAAATATTTTTTTATCCCCCTAATTTCATTTCGTGTGAATTTAATACCACCTTAACAAATGACGTGGCAAAAAAAGAAAAGCAAAAAAATTGAAGGCGCGTAAATCTTTTTAAAAAATAATAATAATAATGGTCCCACTAGCATTATATATATATATATATATATATATACAAAGCCCCTACCTATCCCATTCTTCTTCTTCTTCAAACCCGTCCACCCCTTTCTCAAAACCCCACCTCCCCTGCTTGTCTCTTCTTCCTCAAACTCCCACCGCATCCTACCCCTACCCCGACCCATCCTCTTTCTCCTTCATCAAACTTTACATCCTATACATTTTTTCGTTAAACAAAAATAGAAAATCACATTCAAGACCCAACATAATTTTCTTTATTTTTTACTTTTGAGATTCAATTTTTCTTAAAAAATAATTATTCATCTAACTTTAAACGTTACTTATTCTATACCTGAATATGCATTAAGAAGTGAAACAAGAAAAGTAATAGCAAATCTAAAAAATTAGCATATCGATTTTGCATAAATTTAAAATTGTCATTATTGATATAAGTTGATAGTTTTACCTAGTTGGGAAAAAAAAGGTATGGTGATTGATATAAGTATTGATGGAAGTAATAGTGAATAATAAAGCAATAAAAAATAAAATGAATCAATAAATGTGAAATTTTGGATGTTAAGAAATTGACCCAAATGAAATAATGAAGAGGGTGGGTGAAGAGTGATTTTTTTTTTTATAAAAAAAGATGTGGAAAGTAAAAATAAAGAAAAAATATGTTCTTTTCAATTATCTGACATGTCATCGATGTGGCACCAAGGTGTCACTTAGATGGCGCGCGTGCACTTCACCCATGAGTATGAAATTTGTATTGTTTATGTAAGGTGCAATTAAATTCACTTGCAATAAGATTAGAGGGTAAATAATTATCTGTAAAGTTAAAGTACTAAAGTAAATTATGCTGCCAAGTTCACGGGAGATTTTATGTATTTTCCCTTTATTTTATTGAGAGTTTTTAAGGTTTTAATGGGGTTTTTTTTTCAGTAACGAGAGTTCTCTTTAAAAAACAAAATGAAATTACAAGAAGATAAAATTTTATTTTATTTTTGACTCAAGAAGGAATAGAAACAGAAAAGACAACGAAATAGTTAGTATTGGGTAAGACACAGGTCAAAATAGAATTAGCAGTCAAAATTTTTCAACGCCGGAAAACGCGATTTCTGATCCGAGTTTTCCGATCAGTGATCAGATCAGCAGGCAATCGCATCGCATTTGAATAAGGGTTAGAAAATGCTTCTGGCGGTCTTATTTTCCAACTCCGAGGGCAACATCCTCGTCGAACGGTAACATACTCATTTCTTTTCCGTAAATGATTACTTGAGAATTTCTTGTTTGAATCGATGCTTTGTCTATTAGATTTATTTATTGCTTATGGTATCTGTTACATAAGATCCGCTAATTTGTGTTTAGTTTCTAGTTTTCTTGTTTTTTGGGGGGCTGTGTTCTGTTTGATTGGAAATCATTCTGGAAGAAGCTCAATTTTGCATTCCATTAAATGGATGCTTCTCCATATTACATATTACCCCGAGTTCCTTTTTATTTTTATAACCGAGGTGTCTTGGGACCGATTGGGCGCCCCTCGACTAATTCCAGTGGATGCCTCCCTCTCATAGGCACCTCGACTAATTCCACTGGATGCCTCGCTCTCCAACCACCATCAGGTAATAGGTTACTCAATCCACCAAGGCTAAGACATATGAGAAGAAATCACCTAGTATTTTGCAAATGCTTTCAACCTTCGATTGCTAGGCCACATCCTTGGGTGCTGCATTATCCCGAGTTCCTCTTAGCACTTCACAAGTGGAGGAAGAAAGAGGAAAGCATTTTTAATGAAGAGAATAAAGAAAGAGCAAAAGAAATCTTTTGCATTCAATTTGCTCTCTGTTTGTGTGTTGAAGTCGATTTCCTCCAAACTCTAGAATTTTTATGACTTGAGGGGTGGCTTTTGATCAACACCTATAATTACTAGTCTACTGCAATGCGACTTGATTCTAAGCTAGTTGAATTGTGGTTGGTTATAGAGATACTTAATATCCATTTTCTCCATTTTGACTTGTAACATCCAATACTCCACAATTTAGACTTCTTCAACACTAGATTCTCTTCATTCTCTACTGACTAAATTAAGTCCCAGCAAACACTGGAACTAATAAATGGACTTTCTGTTATTGTCTATAAGAATCATTTCAGACATTTTTCTCAATGTAATTTTAGTATACTCTATGCCCTTTAAACACCTTCCTTTTTATGGTATGCTACCTAACGACTCATACATATGGAGGTCTTCATATGGCATGACCAGACCAATCTAAGGAACCATTTATCATCATCTCCTATGTGTGCTATTTGTCCTTCTATTGGCGGTGATCATTCTAATACTGTCTTATTTTCTTTAATCGTCATTCATCTTATAGTCCCATTCTATGTTCATCTTGTGTAAGGCCCAATATTCATTCTCATATAAAATCACAGGTCTTACAGCCATTTTTAAAAGCTATCCATCAATTTGATGTTTATCATCCTATTTCATAGTACTAATACTAATTTACATTCTCTAAAAAAATTAAAAATACTTATGTTGCGCTTGTCTATTTCGACTATCCGTTATTGACTGTGTATTAAATATTCATTTATTGTGTCATTTTCCTGAAACTAAGTGAGCCTAAAAAATTGAAACATTAGATCATGGACTTAAAATCTGAAGACTTCCATTATCTTTTTTCAATTTGTATCGCACTAGGAGTTAATGACTTCAATATACATATGGGACAGTGCCTTTTCTTCTTTGTTTTTTATGGATACATCCCACCAATAAGATAATTATTCTATTGTTCCTTCAATCAAAGTTTCTCCAGAGGGAAAGGGGCTTTTATTTTTCATACAGAAAACAATTTTTTTACCTTTTCTTTTCCAGGCAGAAATGACCTCTTTTAATCTTTTCACTTGCAGTTTTAATGGAGTACCAGCAGAGGAGCGTCTGCATTGGAGGTCTTTCCTAGTTAAGCTGGGTGCAGAGAACCTTAGAGGGATTAAGAATGAAGAACTCCTAGTGTCTTGCCACAAGTATGTAAATTTGTTTTTGTGGTTACTTGGACAAATATTCCTGACCAATGGTAATAACATAATAAATAAAAACAACTGTTGGTTAGAGAGGTGAGGAGGGAGGTGACACTGAGAGGAACTTTGTGTTGATGGGCAAGATTGATCGCTTCCAAGTTTCCCCCTTTGTAGTGTTTGGAATTGAATTTATGTCAATTGGCTGCTTGCTTCTGGAAAGCACTCTCCTCTCAGCTGAACTTTAATAAAAAGTTACTGTAGTTTAGGGTGGTTTGCTAATAATTAGGAGTTAGGACTGTTTCTATCTATAGTCTTTTCACAAACTATTCATCTGCAGGTCTGTTTACATTGTATACACAGTACTCGGAGATGTCAACATCTATGTTGTAGGAAAGGATGCGTATGATGAACTTGCTTGTAAGTGTATCACATACACTTTAAGTCATTAAACTTTATGTTTAAACGAAAAAATAAAGCTTTCCTGATGCATGGTACAATTTTTAAGGCCTCATTAGCAATTAATTTATGTTGAAAAGACACTGTAAATTGTGTTGTCTTCGTCTCATATGTATAAGCTTTATTTAGATATGCTGTTTATGCCGTCTTCATGTAGCTTAAAGCATGCTTTTGGCAATTAATTTAGTTGGTTGAGTTGAAGAAGGCAAACCAGTTCTGATCTTAATTATGTGAACACCAATGCCCTTGCAAACTTTGAAGTTACTGAATGTTCCAAACTAAGATGATTTCATGATTTGAGATGTTGCCATTTCGTCTTTAGGTAAATCATCCTTTCTTTTGTGTGCATTAAAAGAAATCTCTAAATATAAGTCAACTTACTAAGTACCTAAAGGTGTATTTAGCGGTCAATGAAGAGGGATTAATATTGTCGAAGATTAGGTTCAAATTTAGCGAGTCAAAAATTAGGTGGTTTGTTTCATCTGCCTGTGTCTTGGCAGGCAAAGTTTTCTAAGTAGCTGGTATCCGATGGAATAGTTGAGGTGTGGACGTGCTGTCCGGATATCGCCGTGATAAAAAATAAAGTCAACTTACTAATTAATAGTTTTCCTGCCATTGTTTTGACTATTAAATAGTGGAGTTATTATTCAAGATCTACTCTAGAAGAGTGTGTATACCTAAATATAAATGATTGAGTTTTCTGCGATTAAAACGTAATGTGCAGCTTACTTTTAGGTTGTCTACCTAATTTCATCATTGTGTTCATTCCATGAAAAAGAGATTTTCTATGTGAAGCTTCTTTGATGTCCTTCGATATTTTAGTGTAGATTACATAATTGAGCTTATTTTTCTTATACTTGAGGTGTTTTATTCTCTAGAGGGGGAAGGCAACCACTAATGCTACCACATTAGCTTAGATGACAAATCCCATTGTAGCTTCCATTATGGGAACCACAAAATCTACATGTCTGCTGATGTTGTTATGGCAACCTCCATCAGTGAGGTTATGTTGTGTGGTCTCTTGTCAGCGGGGATTACCTGGATAGCTTTTCCATATATTTGGGATGTCTGTTTTACACTTGTATGTGGCATCATCAAACTTGTCTTTTCCATTCTTTTATATAGACTTGTTGGCTTTATTTGCAGTGTCTGAAGCAATCTTTGTTATAACATCTGCTATCAAGGATGTATGTGGAAAACCTCCAACAGAGAGACTTTTCCTGGATAAGTATGGAAAGATTTGCTTGTGCCTGGATGAAATTGTGTGGACGGTAAGATAAAATGTCTCTGTGTTGTAACATAAATAATTTCACAAGCTTGAAACTCTCATCTTCTCAAGTATTACAGTATGTTTCTAGTTGGAGAAGCATACAGTGGTTATGAAATTCTTAAAGCTATAAGTAACTTGCTGCTGTCTGGCTAATGATATTATTCCGCTTTTCTATTTTGAAGGGGTTGCTTGAAAACATTGACAAAGATAGAATCAAGAGACTTGTTAGGTTGAAACCACCAACAGAGTTCTGATGAAGATTTTTCCCAGTCTCTTGTTTATGCAAAGCTTCTGGGACTCAAGCTGCACTCCGTACGTCAAGTGTAGTTTTAATGCATGTTTTGTATCTTTTTTTGGCTTATGGACCATCTGTTAGTAATTTTATTAGCAGGTTTTAGCACTTTAATTTGATTTATTTACTTGGCCAGATAAGAAAAATCACTCCCCATACTGCTTTCTAATTATGGAGGACCATAACCTTTGAAAAGTGGAGAAAGGGATGAATGGATTCCTTTTCCTTCTCCACATTATTCGACTTGTTTGAGTTGGTTATTTGAGGATTGTATCTTTATATTACCCTTTCAATTGAACGGAATATGGTTTCCGACCTCTGAATTTGTGTGTGATCATTAATGGTCTTTAACTATGTAACTTCTCTTTCTTAAACTTACTAGTTTTGCCTTGGCTTGTGTGTCAATGTCCAGTAATGAACCACTGTGGGTGCGTACTACTTCCCTCTCTCACCAGCCTCCCCTAATAAAATCATATTCAACACCAAAACGCTATGGATTTTACCCAAACTTCTTTCATCTACACAAAAAAAATTAAAAGTTATGCCAGCCACAATAATACATTATCTTGTTCTGAAATTTTAATATATCATCAATTTTGAGTCTAACCAGAAATTTCTGAAAGAACATGCTTGAAGTCTAAACCAGGAAGTAGAGTTCAGATAAGGACTATTGCGTATTTATTTTCAACAGTAAAGATTGACATAAGGAACCGCAGCTCCAGCTACCAAACAAACCATCCCTATCAGATACTTAAAACAGATCCGAATTTTTTTTATTGGATTAGACGAGAATGTCCATATACTTACTTGCTCACTAAGATACATAGCGCCACGAACAAGCCAATACTGTGTCCAGACTTTAAAAGATAGTCTACTACTCTTCCTTGCCCTGCGGTAAAAATTTATTTGTGAATTTTCACTAGTTTAGAAAAGATAAGTGTATACAGATTTTTTTTCTACCTCCGTGACATCATATATTTTGCGTATTTATACCTCATTCGTAAGGTATATTGTCAGTTTAATTTCCAGATGCTTAAATTTAAATATGTTTTGCATGCCAAACACGTTTGTACTATTTGTAGCACCAGCCATCCGTTTTACTGCCACCTGATACCTTCTGTCTACGCTCATTAGACACGGAATGACGAATATACCCTCTCCTTATTATCTAAACATTAGTCGTGTACCGTTCCAAGTTTCGCCACAAATTAGTAAACGCCGATTGCCAGATCATATTCCAAAAACTGGTTAACAAGTCTTCCTAACAGAGGGTTCTCGATGTCACCAGCCATGACCAGCCGGCCAGCGATGCTCTTTCTTCTCGTTATCACCGTCGCTGCCATAACTTCCGGTGTCCAAGCATCAAGATCCATCGTGTTCTTGCCCCAGCCTTTATCATCCCTCGACATAATCAACACCACTCTGCACCAGGTACGATTCAGTCATTTCTTCTTCTTTTTTTTTGTTCCGCAATATCAAGTTCAGAAAATTTGATATATTCAATTAATTAACCAAACAATTTGTTTTGAGCACCGATTAATCTGAATATTCTAGGGACAAAATGCACGCTGTTCATTTACGGTAAGCATAAGGACAAGCTGCTCATCTCCAACTTACACCAGAGACCAAATTAGTCTTGCCTTTGGCGATGCTTATGGAAATCAGGTACAAATACCGATTCTCATAGAGCTTTAAGCTCCAATTTGTTTTAATTTTACTGTTCAATTGTCCAATACGGATCGGAATACCATTTTTTTCCCCAGGTTTATGCACCGCGGATAGATGACCCAGCAAGCAGGGCTTTTGAGCGGTGTTCGAAGGATACGTATACGGTATACGGTCCATGTACGTATCAGATCTGTTATGTGTACCTGTACAGGAGCGGATACGATGGATGGATACCGTATGATGTTACCATCTACGGCTACAACTCGAAAGCCGTCACCTTCATCTACAATGTTGCCATCCCCGGAAACACTTGGTACGGCCACAATTACTGCCGTTCACGTGCTGTGAAATCTGCCAGAAACTTGGGCTGGAGTTTGCTTTCTGTTGGTTCCACTATGTTGTATACAATTGCTGGGCTATTTCGTGGTTAGAGTTTATGGGCCTTTTGGTTGCTTCTTTCTAAATTGGGCCTTGAATGGAAAGCCTGCCTAGTCCAATGGGATTTGTGGGATGGCTTGAACAATTTCTTTTTGGGTTATTCATGTCTTGTTGTAATAAATAAAGTGAATGCTAATGCCACTTAGGAATGGTAAAGTCAGTTACTTTCGTCTATTTTACATTGTTAAAATAAAATGCAAGACAAATTTTCCATATTCAATATTTGATATTCGTAGGTTTAGCAAGATGTGCTATCCTTGGGGATGTATTGGAAGAAGTTAGATATCTCAACAACGATAATTGATGAAGATATGATTAAATAAAAGTGTGTTTTCAATTTAGTTTAAATTTACAAATGAAATTTCCACACATGGTATAAAGTAGTATCAGATATCATTATCAAAACGCGATCGTCCCAAATTGATTGTCACATGACATAAGACTTTATTTAAAGATAGATTTAACGATGCGATGTAATATGACTTAAAAGTAACAATTAACGACACAATACAATAAGCAACAAGTCTAATAACCATCCAAATAAGCTAAAAGACTCAATCATGAGATACACCGAATCTCAGATTTTTTCATTAAAAAAATGGTTATCGATTTCGTTAGACTGAAGTAGCAAGCAGATCTACTTTAGGAAATAATTCTTGTTAGTTCTTTAATTCCTGCTAAAATAATCTTTGTAGTCCAAATCCAATGTAAAGTCAAATTTCTTGTACTTTTAAATAAGGCTGCTAATTTATAACTACTGTATTATTATTAGTATACCAAATTATAATAAGTGAATAAAATCAAATAATTCTACCTGCCTTAGCCTATGCCAAACTTTTCCTATGTATCCAACGGTGTTGAATTTTTTTTTTTGTAAGCAGGAAAACTTGGTGAAATTTGAACCAAATGGAATTACATGTAGGTTGAAATATCAATCTAGTAGATAATATAGGTTAATCATTATTGTTGGTATTTATAATTCTATTTATTTTTGGTTGCTTGTCCTTCGACTGAAGTGATAAAGGAGGCTCGATAAATCGTACCACTATTTAAATTAATATAATAAGTTTCCTCGAATTTATATAGTACGTACGATAAGTATTTTCTTTTCCTTTGTAGACTTTGAACGCAACTAAAAAGTCCAAATAATACTACTTGCGTAATTCGTATTGCAAGAAGTTAGATATTCTTTCTATTATTTGCTTCGATAGGCGAGAAAAAAGTGAGAGATCCAAGAGGGTTAAGCAACTTGATCTTTAAAAAAAAAAACGTTAGTCAAATATATGTATTTAGTTTATATGAAACTTCAATAAAATGATACTGGTAAATGGTGGACGAATTTTATATTTCATAATTTCCGCCTTTTTATGTGACACTATTATTATTAGCTATTTGGAGAGTCTAATGATTTTTTCATTAATCATTTTTAATTTCTTTAAATATGTAAATTTAAGTTGAAAATTAGTTGGTTTAATTTTCGTACTCTTAATTGTGTTGCGTAAAATGGAATGGATGGGGTAGTTGTTTCGATACGAAAATGTATACTAGTTATTGTGATTTGTTACTTACATCTTAAGTAGTGGAGGGAATCATGGCTTTTAATTATTCTATGCTTTATTTATATAAGTAGAAGATTTAGACATTCTTACTATGCATGATTCTTGTACTACCTAGATCATGACGATTAGTAATTCGCAGTTTTACTTGGTAACTTTCTTGGTTTTGTTGTGCATGGTTTCTTCTGTATGGAGTGCTGATATTAAAACTTTCAATGTCATCGATTTTGGGGCTGTCGGAGATGGAAGAACTGATGATCTCCCGGTACATAAAAAAATATTTTTATTTTATTTATCTTTCGAGTAGCAAGCTACTCTGATGGACCTTCCTCTTTAAAAAAATGAGTTAATATCGTGTGAGTCAATGGCCCACATGAACTCATACTATACTTGATCTTAGCCGAAAAGGCAAAGATAAAGGTATACACAAACATTAATTAATTTCTTAAATTTTCTCGGAATTTTTTCTTTTTTATCATATACGTGAGAATTTGTAAACATTTGATCATGTATATATATGCAGGCTTTCCTCAAGGCATGGGAAGCTGTGTGTCAATCGGAATCCAGTCGTGTAATTCTTGTTATACCAAAAAGAAAGAAATTCTTACTTAAGCCTTCAGAATTTGATGGTCCTTGCAAACCCTCCAGTATACATATTCAGGTCATGATGCCCTTCACCTACAATTTCCATTGGAATTTTGCTCGTTAGAAAAGTAATCGTTTTAGATTTCTGATAGAAAAGTCCTCATCAGAAATTCTCCAGTGTTTTAGTAGTAATATAACTAGGATTCCTTTTGTAGCAGGTTGTCTGTCTGTCTTATATTCGAGTTTATAACTAGTTCCTCACTTCCACTTAATAAAAACAGTAATATGTAATCATTCTGATAGTGTAAATTTTCTTTTATAATGTCAATATACACACACAAGTTAATTCATATAACTTAAGCCAGATCGAAAAAAAGCTGAGAAATTTGATAAATAATTTTTTTAATTTTTATTTATTTATCCTGTTGCAGGTATCTGGAAATATAATTGCACCTAACTCAAAATCGGCATGGGATGGAGCTGCAACCAATGCATGGCTCACTTTTGCAAATATTAACCATCTTACTGTTAATGGCAATGGAGTTTTTGACGGCCAAGGCCATATATGGTGGTCAAATGCTTGCACCAATGATAACACATCCCAAGTAAGCTTAAAATCTTAGTATTTTCAAAGTTTTTCATGAAGAAAATCGTAACGCTAGAAGCATTTAAATTTCTAGCTAATTTCTTACCCAAGGAATTATTATTTTTTGACCAGGAAACACAATGCAAAGGACCAACTGTAAGTACACAGTATACACAATCGTTTTCAAATTTCCTGTGTATAACGTATATAGTATACTAAAGTAATGTGATGATTATCCAATATATATAGGCATTGATTTTCAGAAGATGTGATCAGCTTCGAGTTAGGGGAGTAACGATTATTAGAAGCGCTAGAAGTCATATCATATTGACTGCTTGCAATGAAGTTAGCATTGCTAATATTCGTATTATGTCCCCTGGTGATAGTCTCAACACCGATGGGATTGACGTTTCCGGTAGCACTAATGTACGAATACACAACTCTCTCATCGCAACAGGTACATTTAATTTTCACTATCGATGAATTTAACTTATACACATTGATAATTTTCACAGTAGTTGCTCATGAGTCATGATAAGTTAAACTATTAACCTGAAAAATAAAACAAGTGACGAGGCTATAAAAGTTTGAATTAAAAGCTTTTACACTAAATAGAGTCAGTCCGATGCACGAATATCCCACTTTCATGCAGGATGCGTTGCACCTTAAAAAAATGTGGTGTAGACAACCTACTCTGATGCAAGTATCAATGGTTGATTCCACAATTCAAACCAGTGAGCTATAGGTCTAGACAATTTTCATTGTTGTCCCAAGACTTCCCTTCATAAAAGTTTACACACTATCGGGAGCATATAAGTTAAATCCCTACTACTATTACCAAGGGCAGAGTTAGAGTAGAGCTCACGGGTCGATAGAAAAAGAACTAGAATCCCAAACTTATAAACTTTTCTCAACCTCTAACTATTACTCCATTTTGATTTATCCATGAACTTACACTTCTTCAGGAGTGCAAAATCTGGCTTAATTTATTCTTATTATAACGGGTTTACTCCACGTATTTTGGGCAATGAATTATGATAGGTGACGACTGTATTGCAATAGGAGGAGGATCGTCCAACGTTAGTATTAGCGGCATAACATGCGGACCTGGCCATGGTATTAGGTAATTGTTGGGTTTTCAGATTCTACTTCACTAGAATGTTATAAATTGCAAACAAGAACTTTGAAAAAAATTTAATGGCTGTAGTATTGGATCCTTGGGAGAAGGAGGATTTGAAGTGGTGGAAGATGTGAACGTAAGAAATTGCACGATGAAAGACACCTTAGCAGGAGTAAGGATTAAGACCTGGCAGGTAATGTGCACTTAGTTTTTGATCAGCTTGGAAGTGCTCAGATAATATTCGTCATTTACAACTTGACAAATACTGCAGTAACTGTTACAACCATAACTAGCTAACATATTTCGAGTGGAACAGGGAGGCGAAGGGTATGCAAGGAGGATTGCTTTTGAAGGAATTGTATTTGTTGCAGTCAACAATCCCATCATCATCGACCAGTTTTACTGTCCCAGCCGAGTCAATTGCAAAAATGATGTGAGAAAACAACCAAAAGTTATATAGACTGGAAACTAGGGACTGATTGTTGAATTTCATTACTAATTGGTTGTTTTGACTAATTTAATGCAGACAGCTGCAGTTGCATTGAGCGACATAACATTCAGAGGAATACTAGGGACTTCCCTGATGGACGAGGTGATAAATCTGAGCTGCAGCGAAACTGTTGGCTGCAAAAACATACTTCTTGATCGAGTGTATATATCATCTGTTAATGGTAATCCTGTTCATGCCAAGTGCATCAATGCTCATGGAAGATACACTCATACTAGACCTGCTGTGAAATGTCTGCTGCCGCCATAGTTCTAATTTCACAATGCCTTCTTGTTCAACAATTACTAATAAAGGAGTAGGTAGGTGACAAGGAGAGATCCGTACCATTGTTCTCAACTTTATAGGCTTATAGCTATTTCGTTATTTAGGAACTTGTTATATTCAAGGCTTATGGATACAGTTTCTGTAACGAATAACCAACTCAGAAGTCAAAAGCCACTATTGTGTTTTCTTTTCTTGATATATATTTTTTGTCTTCTTGAAACTGGTAACTTTCTTTTCTTGATTTGTTCATTAGCCACAATAAAAACGTTCTATTCAACTGTTATAATCTTACATCTATGTCGTTATTTTAGGGAATCAATAGATTCAAGGATTATGGATACATATTCTTTGATGAATAACTAATCAGAGCCACATTTCATTTTTAGATAGCTGGAATATCTCTGTACACAGAGCATTCTATTCAAATTAGAGGGAAAAAGGAAATCGTAGAGCATTTCATTATTGGAACTTAGTTATGTATAAACCACAAGCTACTAGTATAACAGATATAACTAATTGACAGAATAAGACATCAGATAAAAAGTATGAACTTCAATATAGGAACAATTGATAAGATTGGTTGTTTTTTCTTTCTCTATTCTGTAACCAGTCATGACACCAGAACCATACAACAAGAATAATCAAGTTTAGATGCTAAAATATGCAGACAACAGCAAGTCATAATAAACTATATCAAATCATGTTCTATACAAAAGAGTATTTTACTTGCACGAGAGAAGAAGTACCAGTTTCTGTATAGTGTATAATCACATGAACTGGAGCAGCCAAAGGGTGCTTAGAGTCTCCATTTATATCTCACATGATTCGGAGCGGCCAAAGAGTGCATAACGGTTATTGGCAACATTATCATATGCAAAGTCTCGAATGAATCTGCTAAAATGAGGGAAAAACTAAGCACCAGAAGTGAAGCAAGTTCCTACATTCACCATGATGGGGATAAGAACAGTGAAACTTACAGAGGCACAAACTGTAGTAAGACTGCTAGCTGAGGGAAAGGCAAGTTAATGTACTCCATAATCTTCAGAACAGCTTCGGATTTCACATAAGACCTGAAATGAAAACAGTGATCACTAGTTACTCCTGCTATGATTGCTACAACATTAGTATCGTCTGGACAACATTTGAATTGAAGTTGAAAAATAAATTGAAGTCGAAGTTGGGAAAAAGGTACTCCAATATGTAAAAAGTCAGGCCCCTTGCT
>NW_006239402.1:129303-233964 GCF_000226075.1 Solanum tuberosum | reverse complement strand
CCCCTTATTTTCCCAGGGAACATACAGCATACCTATCTTTTTCAACAAGCACAACACTTGAAATATCATCAGGAGCTCTGCCAGATCTCCTCAACAGGTTCTTCCCTGCTTCACTTTGTAAAGCTTCATACCTAATTCTCCTGGATGTCAACAGAATGAGGAATTAAAGAAAAAATAGTCTTGAAGAAAACCAAAAAACCACAGAACAGAAAATGATGATGACAACAGTAAGAAGTCTGACTGCTAAGAGTCAATAACATTTCCTTGATTTAATGAGCTCAGACAATTTCTGTTAGCAGACTCGTCTTCTGATAAAAATAACTATGTGAGACTCTCTTTGCATCAAATTTATATAAAAACTATGTGACATCTGGGCTTACAATATCAAATTTCCATTTATACAATATCTCTGACATAGAAGTAACCAGATATGATTAGTGAGAATGACTGCAGCAGACAAACTCTACAAAGCTCTCAAGCATTTGCCAAGACAACAGAGTACAATAGAACAAATGTTAAGAGTGAGACATAAGGTCAATCTCTGAAAGGAGGCCTAGTACATAACTCCAGTCACAACTAATAACTTGGTGAACCAGGTAGAAGATCTGAACAAGAATTATCAGACTCTGCTCTCCTATAAAAGGTACTTATCGAATCTATATCCTTTCAGCCAAACACAAAAGAAGAGGGAAAACACAAACCTTTTATTATCATTATCACGGACAAACTTTACACCTCCATTACACAGGTTGCACACACCTAGAAAACATGCAAAACATTTCTCAGTTTCACGCATAATGTTATCCGAAACCACTAAAACAGTATACTAGTTAACCTTTTCAGATCAATTACTTTTAGTTCTAAACTTGCACTTCAAGATAATACAAAGAAAGTTATGTCACGCGGGGGGTTGTGGTCAAAACTAGAAAATTTATTTCAACTAGACTACAACAGACCACACAAAAATGATGACAAAGTTATGCTTGAGAAACGCCTAATTCTCTTTTTGCTACAACAGTGGAAAAAGGCTGAACTTTTAGGCATTAAGGAAATTTAAGTTTTGCAATAATGAGCAACCAAAAACATCTAAATTCAATTTCTTCTTAATTTTCAATAAATTCAGTTAATTCAAAGGAAATACAGCATTCCAAAATCCTTCCTCTTTTCAACAATTTCTAAAAACGTAAAATCTAATCCAATTGAATTAAAAAGAAAAAGTACGCAAGGAATCAAAGGTTATACCATCAAATAACATTATAGGGCGATTATCAAGCTCAAAGAAATTAGCAGTTTCCTCCACCCAATCCACTGCCGCTTGACGGCTGCTACTGCTGGTGTTCGGTGGCGTTGATAGAGTTGCCAACGGAGTGAATTGCCGGCAAAACCTAGCATGAAACGGCGGCGTTACAGTCAATCCCGCATAGCTAGCGGGTATAGTGATCGCCATGTTCATTGGAACCAACTTCAAAAATCGGTTGTTCTTTGTCGATAAAAGTGGTGGTTAAAAATTAAAATTAGCCCCTGCCTCTGCAATTAGTAGTCCCTGAGCAAATGTTCATATTATTGCCACGTGGAATTACCAATACCTCTAATCAATATTTGCCAAATTGTTTTTGAAAAGTATTATTCCTAAATATAAATATTAATTTTAAAATTACTTTTCAAAAATAATTTTTTTGGGGGGAAGTAGTACTCTTCTGAGAAATTTAACCAAACAATTCTATACTAATGAAATGACAATAATGAAAGTAATTGTATCCATTGTCAAATACTATAAATCAATTCTCTAAATACATAACAAATGCATTTTATAGGCTATATACAAAAGCGGTTTACCAAAAATGTTCAATCAAGTTGTTGTACAATTGTAGCTAAGAATTAGATTGGACTAAATATATTCTCAACTAAATTTTGTGTGACACAATTTTTTTTTAACTTAGTAAAATAAATAAAAGGGCATAATTAGACCAAACATATATGGCGACTTTGGCCCACTTTAATGACATTTTAGATTAAATACACACATAAAATATGATTTTCGAATTTCATATCTAAACTATTAGATATATAAATTTTTTATTTAAACTATCACTAAATATTTATAGAGAAACACATGAACTATATGAGTTTTTCATTTTTCTATTTCAACAATGATGATATTTTAAATAAAAAAAGTGAACAACTAATAATTAGATAAGCAGAGTTCAAAAAATGGGAAAACTTGTTTTTGACCTTAAACTTTTTGAAATTTAATCATTTCGACCGGATACACCGAATTTATACACACCCGCCCGCCCAAGTGAGAAAAAAAACCGAGTCTTTGAGGTTTGAGACACTGTTGAAGTTCTCTGGGGTTTTGAGACACTCAGATTTTGAAACAGTAGCAGCCTCTTGGAGTTGAGAGACAGTGAAGTTCCCAAAACCGCATAAATCAATCTTGTTTCATCTGTTTCTCCTGGACTGAGCTTTCATCCAGGAGATGACACCAAGTTTACCATTTTCTAATTCATATGTCTAAAACCCTTCTCTCCCGCATTAAACCCCTCCACAACCCAAAACCAAAACCCCCTTCTTCTTCCAACTTACCGTTAACACGCCGTATCAAAGAACTCGTTAACGAGGTCTGTCAAATCCTCCAAACCCAACAACAATGGGAAAACGCTGTCGAAATCCGTCTTTCACAGGAAGAAATTGTCCCTTCCGACATTGCACACCTTGTGTTCGACAAACTTAAGGATGCTCATGTGGGTCTCAAATTCTTTGATTGGGTCTCTCAAAGACCCTATGGTTGTCCCCTTGATCGTTTTGCTTGTTCTTCTCTTTTGAAACTCTTGGCTAAGTTTAGAGTTTTCCCTGAAATCGAAAGTTTGTTGTCCAGCTTGACTACTTGTGAAGATAAGTTTCCTACTCTTGAAGCGTTGGATGCTGTAATTAAAGCTTATTCTGATTCTAATTTGGTTGATAAAGCTGTTGAATTGTATTATTTTGTATTGAGAACTTATGATTTGGTTCCACATGTAGTTACTGTTAATTCTTTACTTCATGGTCTTGTAAAACATGGTAAGATTAAAGCTGCTAGAAGACTGTATGATGAGCTCGTTGAGAGAAGTGGCGGTGTTGAGGATAATTTTTTGGATAATTTTAGCACTTGTATTATTGTTACAGGGTTGAGTAAAGAGGGGTATGTTGAAGAAGGCAGGAAATTGATTGAGGATAGGTGGGGTAAAGGTTGTGTACCAAATGTTGTTTTTTATAATATATTGATTGATGGCTACTGCAAGAAGGGTGACATTAGAAGTGCGTACAGACTTTTCAATGAGTTGAAATTGAAGAGCTTTTTAACCACAGTGGAGACTTATGGGGCACTGATAAATGGGTTTTGTAAAGATGGGAATTTTGAGAAAGTTGATATGCTTGTGCAGGAGATGGTTGAGAGGGGTGTGATTGTCAATGCCCGAGTGTATAACACTATCATTGATGCTAGGTGTAGGCATGGTTTTACTATGGAAGCAATAGACACTGTAAGGAAAATGGTTGAAGCTGGCACTAAGCCAGATATCGTGACATATAACATATTGGTCTCTTATTCATGCAAGGATGAGAAAATTCAGGAAGCTGAAAAGTTTCTAGAGCAGGTTAAGATTATGAGGTTGGTGCCGACCAAGTTTACTTATACTCCTCTGATACATGCCTACTGCAAATTTGGTGATTTTGAAAGGGCGTTAAGTTTGCTTGCTGAGATGACAGAGTATGGTGAAAAGTCCGATGTGTCAACTTACGGAGCACTTGTCCATGGATTGGTGGTCTCTGGTGAAGTTGATGTTGCATTAGTCATTCGAGACAAGATGATTGAAAGGGGAGTATCACCTGATGCTGGAATATATAATGTTTTGATGAGTGGGCTCTGCAAAAAATTGAAGCTTCCTGCTGCCAGGCAGCTCCTTGATGAGATGCTTGGCCATGGTATATTACCTGATGTTTATGTTTATGCCACTTTAGTCGATGGATGTGTAAGAAATGGGGAATTTCAGGAAGCAAAGAAGCTCTTTGAGCAGACAATTGAGATGGGTATGGATCCTGGGCTTGTGGGGTACAATGCCATGATCAAAGGATACTGTAAGTTTGGACTGATGAAAGATGCAGTTGCTTGCATCAGTAGAATGAAAAAGTCAAAAATTTCTCCAGATGCCTTTACTTATTCAACAGTAATTGATGGGTATGTAAAGCAACATGATTTGCGCCAAGCATTAACGATACTCCCTCACATGGTAAAGCGCAATTGTATGCCAAATGTGGTAACATACACCTCTCTAATTTATGGCTTTTGTCAGAATGGAGATCTTGTGAGAGCTGAAAATTTGTTCAACGGAATGCAATCAAATGGTATGATGCCTAATGTGATAACTTATAGTATACTAATTGGTAGCTTTTGTAAAGTGGGAAAACTTGCAAAAGCAGCTTCTATTTTTGAACAAATGCTCATGCACAAGTGCTATCCAACTGATGTCACGTTCAATTATTTGGTCAATGGCTTTTCCCATTGCACACCTACTATTTTCTCAAAAGAGAAAAATGATCCTCAGGATGAGATGAACTCTAAGTTTATGGCAACGTTTAAAAGAATGATATCAGATGGTTGGCACCCGAGAAATGCTGCATACAATTCCATTATCACCAGCCTCTGTTTGCATAAAATGCTCAAAACTGCATTGCAACTACGTGACAAGATGATTAGTAAAGGCTACACTACAGATTCAGTTACCTTTGCCGCCTTATTGCATGGAATTTGCTTGGATGGAAAAGCCAAAGAATGGAAAAGTATTATTTCCTGCAGCTTAAGTGCGACAGAGCTGTCTTTCGCTTTAAAGTATTCTTTGATATTTGACCAGTACCTGAGTCATGGATTCGACTCTGAGGCTTCAGTGATTTTGCATACCTTGGGTAAAGACCATGTCTCATAATCAAGATGAAACTGATGTTAAAGTTTTTGGTAAGCTTGGACTGGCAGAAGACTGAAGGTCTGCGTAATTGCTGTTTTATCGAGAGAGTATATATATTATAGGAGTAGGCTGGATCTTCTATAAGATGGATGGAGCTCTCTGATTGTTGCTTTATCTGATCTTCTGTGCAGATTGATGGTTTTGCAGCCAACTGACATCTAATTTTGGGTGCAGTTCTGCCACAGCTCATCTAGGTGTTCTCTCTTGGTGGCAGTGCAACTAAAACCAAGGTGGGAAAACTTGCCTTTTCCCTGTCACGACTTTTTGACTTCGTAACAAGAAATATAAAAATGTCATTGATAGCGACATATCTGTTTCATGCAGGTGATTTTCATTGGAAAATGAACATATGAGATGCTTAAAGGTTGACTCTCTTCTATTGTGACTGACGCAATGAACTCAATATTACTTTGTAGTATGTATTCTATGTCTTTTGTTCAATGATTTTTATTTTGTTTTTTGCCTTCTGCTCCAATGCTGCTGTCAAATATGGAGCCCTTGTTTCTCATTACTGCTCGTCGATTTTACATTCAATGCTTGATTGAATGATTTAATGACTCTTTGCTGACGAAGAATGTTATGGTAGCTTGACCCCAAAAAACCCTGTAACTTATTGTGTACTTACATACAGGAGCAATCTCTTTGGAGAAAGTGTCATCCCTGTAAGACGACATGATTAAAGGATTCTATTTTCTCAAGGAGCATTTGCTTTGAGCTTCGAAAAATGTGCCCATATCCATCTTTGGTTTGATGCATGGTGCAGGGATTTAGCACTGAAAGAAGAATTTCCAACTTAATCTTGACCAAAACTTATAAAGAGGCCACATTACACGAGTGGTTAAGGAGCTACGGAGGTCAGGTATTGTTATCTCTTGGTTAGGAGTCCCGTCCAAGATTCAGAATGGAATGAGATGTGCAATTTGATTCAAGTGCAATTCAGAGAGGACAGATTTGGGCAGGCTGAACCTCAAATATATTACAATCCCTTATCTAGGAGAGCTGTCTTCAGGCCCATATGGAAGCTGGTATGGAGGATTAAGGCAGCAAAAAAAGTAAGTTATACACACTGTTGGTGGTATTTGCACATAGGATCAGAGCCAGTTTTGATCACTTGTACTACATTGCAATTTCACTGTGGAGTTATGGTCTTACTCCATTTAAAGTTTTAAACTGTCATGGGATTTACCTAGTGGGAGAATGAGAAGGCTGGATGCTTGAAAGGAATTTGTGGAAGACAACACATTTGGTGCAATTTTCAGTTGATTCTGAGAGAGAAATATAGTACTAGATTCTTTGAGGGAATTGTGGAAATTAGAACTCTTTTGTCTGGTTATACTTGGCGCAAAAGGAGATCTATATTAGAAAAATGATTGATTTTTCTTTTTGGAGCTTTGCTTTTAACCCTTTACATGCATTTGTAAGGAAAACCCAAACTTGGTTTGGTATTGATGAAATTCTTTAAAATGTGTTCTTAGGTGAAACTCATCACCATAGTGAACTTGTAAAGCCATTCTCATAGGGAACAAATTTCTGTATAGCACCAAACTTAAGCCATTAGTTCAACCCATAGGTCAAAGGAACCATGGTAGACGACCTCCACAATACCAAATTCCATCAACTGGAAAAAGAATTCTATTATTGTGGAAAAGAGGAAGAGGAGACACATATAAGAGAGTAAAGGCCAATGGAAAAGGCACCACTTGAAAGAAGAAATGAATGCAAATTATCAAATGCTAAATGTGGTGTTCCATAAGCTACATACACTTTAAATACATGAATCAAATGTCTCTCTCCCACATAAATTTGTGAATGACGCCTACATCAAACACGACATCTTTTCGAATAAATTGCTCCGGGTATATAACCAAAACATCAAGTAACAAATAAATTGATGAGGAAAACATAAGTTCATAGATTGAATTCACAAAAACAGTCAGGTAAGGCAGATCCTCTACCCATTATAAAATCATCTCTATGAACCTTCCACAGGGCTTCTGTTAGTTCCTTCCCTTTAAACCCCTGAGAGGTAAACAATGCAAAGGCTTTCCTGTTCAAGAAAATTGTCTTATACAACCCCGTGAAAACTCGCATTGCTGCAACCATCTTATCCATGTTCCCAAAATAAGTAGCCATGTAAGAATCGCTGTTAATAGACACGTAATAATCCAGTGCAGCTTTTGTATTCCCATGCATGGTTGTGAAGTCCTCTCCGCTAAGAAGACTAGATTTGGTAACAACATTGGTATACACAGATGTAAGTCCCTCAAGTTCCATCAGGCCATCACCAGCTGCCAAATAAATTGTCGTATTGGTGGGTATGGCTAAAGCTTTAAGTATGAATGCAGTTTCATTGGGGGTAAGTGGACACTTTCCACGGTTTCTCCAAATACGAGCTGTTTCCCCAGTCCAAGGTTTCCTGTCAACCCGTGCAGCTTCTATGGCTTTTGCAGAAGCAAGAGAAATACCAGAGTACTCGCATTGACTATAAGCTACCATGTCAGGTTCAAACCGAAGGTGAAGCGATAAGAAGGGCTTTGGTATAGCTTGTAGAAGCTCAAGCGCTTTCTTCTCCAATGTGTTTGTAAGGCGCAACGCACTATAACAAGCCTGGCAAAGTGCAGCTTTTGCATAAAGAGGGTACCTAAGATGAGTAATTATGGTTATAAGGATGAATAAAAAAACTTTATCCTTTTAAAGCCGCCTGTAGAAATGATTGGTTGAGAGTTCTCAGCTTAAATCAAAATACAAAATATAAGTACCTATCCCTTCTTTGACTCATTGCAGGGGTGATTGAGATATATCCATGCTTCAGTAGGGAAGGAAGAACACTCTCAACATAGTCAAATTGGCCTTTGCGTTTGCTGCAATCAACTCTAACAGGATCTTTTGATGCAATCTCAATTGGAAGCTCTTTCACCACATTAACAAAGCCCTTCATTTGTTGGATGAAGAAGTCTACATCAAATACATCTTCAAAACCACTGAAACATAAGGCAAAAATTCATTCATAGGCATGAAAAGAATGAACAGGAAACCATTATAAAGAAAACCTCCAACAAAATCATAAGACAGCTCTTGACCGTGTAAAACTACAGAGTTGACTGCTGATTAGGCGTAGCAATGAATGAATGACTGAAGAAGTTATAAAGTACCTAAAACCTACAAGATTATGTAGGTTACAAAAGGAAGATGAAACAAATTATAAGTCATAACAAAAGCATACCTCGACTCATTCCAGTATGCAGCTACTTCAAACTTTGGCAAAACAAGAGTAGCATTCAGCAAACGAGCTATTCCAACACCATCACACAACTGCAGATCACAAATGACAAGAAACAAATTGAGTGACTTTTCTCATCATAAATATCAATAGGTAGGATATTCAATGTAGGTGCAGCGAATAGCAGTACTCACATCTCTCCTCATCTGATTGAGCCCACCATAGCAATCCACTCGAATATACCCATTAGCCTGAGCAGGAAGAGCTGCAGCATTTCAACAACAAAACCATGTCTGCATTGGAGGCCAGTCAAATGCTCGACTTAGAAAACTTTACAACCTCCCAGAGCAGAAGGTTATATGCACAACTAGAGCTTATATCCTAATTCTTGTTTTACCCACCCCTGACAAATTCCAAGTAGCCATTACCCAAAATAAACTATCCTCGGTATAAATCAGCTCAATCTCCATCAACAGACCACCAGAAATACCAATGGAGCAATATAGTAATGACTGTACAATTATTCAAATCGGCACCAAGTATTGCCAATGTGATTTAACATTATAGTAGCTATCTACTGTAGGAGTCGTTTGGCAGTTGGTTAAAATTAAATTATGCAGATATTAGCTCTTCCATCTTCTACCCCACATAACACAATAAACCAAAACATCATATTAATTTTATACATGAATAATGTACTTCCTAACTAGCAACCAAACATGGTATAACTTATACATAAATTAATACGTCCTTACTAGAGAAGGGTTTTATTTTGGGGGTTGGGATGGATGGAGTATCAGCCAAAAACTAACCATTAGTTCGAGGTTGGAGCCACCAATTGCAAGGTCGCCACTCAGCTAATCTTCGCATGCTCCATATCTCAGGTCTTTCACGCCTGCAATTACACTCAAATAGAAACAGATCAGAAGGCCACAGAATAAGAGAGAAATGCGTTGAAAGGGTAATAGTAAGAGCTCAAAACTTTAAAACGAAAATAAAAAACAATCAAATACAGAACAAAGATTTGGATCTTGTAGTTTACTCCGTGAAGGAAGAAACAAAAAAAGGCATGTCCGTAGATATTAACACGGAAATCAAAGCAATTAACAAACATAGGTTAAAAAAAAGGGGGGAAAGAAGCAAAACTTACCATGAAGAATTGAAGGTAACAGAAGGGTCGGAGAAGAAAGAAAACGGTGTGAAGAAGAAGAGAAGGAGAAAAAGAGAGAGCGTCAATAGAGTAACGCCAAAAAGGGGCTTTCGCACAGTTGAAGCGATCATTCTATAGAATAATAATGCACCCAATGGGTTTCGTCTCTGTTGAGTTTATCAGCAGTAGGGAAATGGAAAATATGAAGGAAGAAGATGATATGGAGGGAATAAAGTAGATCTCTTCCTTCAAAAGGGGATACAAAGGCACAGTTGTAGATCTACCTTCCCCTTTTCCCCTCTTCTTCTTCTCACCGACTTATCCATCAATTTCTGCTCTTTGTTTTTTTTTTTTTTTTTTTTTTGAAGTGTCAAACAGTAGTAATTTCTGCTTCCACCAACCAGGGTTGCATTCGAGTCTGGCTCCAATAAGAATTGAACACCAATTAAAAAATAAAAATATTTGCTTCCACAAAATGAAAAGAATCATGACCTCTTTGATAATTTGCTTTCCCAATTTAATTTACTATAGTAGGTGTCGTTTTTTTTTTCCAACAAAAAAAAAACAGGTGGAATTTTATTTTTTTTAGTTTCGAGCACATGTTACAAGAACAATAATTGAGCAAAGGCTGAATTCTCACGACAATTTGCATCTTATGTGTATTATATCACTGGTCACATATGTCTACTTGTTTAATTTTATGATAGTTAAAGTGCATAGATATCAACTAAGGTCAAGTTAAAGAATGCGTTTATATATTATGATTATGCCTATTCAAAATCTTTCAACTCCTTTTCCAGCTTCCATGCTCTTCAAGAAATTATGACAGGTTTTGTGATGACAACAATCATAAATTAGGTGGCCTCTCCAAGAAAGGAGGCTGGTCAATGAGCATTCAATCCTCTAAGAGATAATGCGGAGCCATCTATCAGTTTCCTACCACATGTAGTAGCAAACATCAAATTCAATCTGAAGCTTCCATAAAAATGACATATTCTTCAGTACCCTGCTTCTGAATGGCTTCCCAGGTTTCTCAAAACTATTGTTGGAAACACAACTATGGTGAAAACTGGAAGAAGATGATCTAGCATCCTACCTTCTGTATGCTTTTTCCATTTTTAACCTTGCATCACCTGTTAGCAGTAGTTTCAGATTGGCAACATGGTGAGTAACTAACTGTATGAACTAACTTTTAAGGAACACTCAAGATCATACAAGTATCTTCATATATATCAGAACCAAGCAGGTTTACTGTTTATAACTTCAAAATGACTAACATAGATATATCTTCCACATGCATAAAGGCGTTCAGGGGAAAAAGATCAACATTATGTGTGATAAAGATAATTTATAGGAATCGAAAAGTTACTTCACGTCATGAAAAAATTACAGAATATTGGCTTCGTAGTTGACACCTAACCAAAGAGCTAACTAATATCCCACCTTTTTAGGGCTAGGTAGGATGATGGGGAGAAATTAAGAGATACAGGTAGAAAAATGCAAGCAGAATCAGTGAGTAGAAATCTTTTGAAGTTGAGACAATATTTTCATCATCACCTTACCTAGAGAACATGCTCCACAGTCCAATCTAGTGGATTGATCTATCCAACTTAGGTTTCCAAGTGCCAACCTTTACGATTCCTGTGGTCATTTCCAAGGAAAACAACTACTCGACGTCACACCTAGAAGGATCATATGACACAGTTCCGAGTCACATCACCAACTATGTTGGATGTAGTACATTCACAAAGTAGAAATAAGGATAATGGTTACATGTAGAACCCATTAACTAAACATATATGGCAGAAACAACAAATCGACAACTTATCAATCTGCATGGCATTTCCAGAAAATGTCTCGCAATTAAATATTTAATTCAGATGTTCCCATTCAAACACAAAAGAATTATGTCCTTAATATGCTCTGGTACAGCCGGAGATTCTTGTATGCCTTAACTAATGTATTCCAGCAGTAATTACCACGTATAAGGCATCACTCAACTAGCAAGCAGACCTTGCGACCCCTTGTTAACCTTTTTTTCCCTTTCTAATAAAACCCCCTTGTTTACTCTTGAAAGTTGATGGCCCTTCAGCTTGTCCTTTAAGGATGCAAAGAATCCAACACAAAATGTGGACTCCAAGAGATAACTACATGCCTTTCGTTCATTAACCTTGCAAGCCAATTACACCACATCCAAATCTTTACAAGTTAGGATGTCATTTACACATATTGAATGGTAAAGAGCAACTGGACCCACAGGAAAGATTGACCATAAAAATTAATCTAGGCTTTGCTACGGAAATATACAGATCAAGAAACTCACTTGGACCATATTGTCACCTTGACTATAATTTTCCATCACAAGATAATAGGTCGGACCAAGGTTTTGCCTCTGTGGCTATAATTTGCTATCTGAGCCAGGAGTTTCCACTGGGTATAGCCAAGTCAGTACCACTCACTGCTATCAGAAAACAAGGAAATGCAGCATGTACTTACCAATAAACGACATGCGACAAGAGTAGGTATCACCTTGACCAGGGAATTGAGATGATTCTAGATCATTAGATTCTTTCACTCAAAATTTTCATCCGAGTATTCTTCATCATGTTTCAATTTCACACGGGCCTTGTTACCTCTCATTACGCTTGCCAGCTCTTGAATTAAACTAGATGTGCTTCTTTCCATCTTATCTGCAAGTATCTCAGTCTGCTCTGCAAATCCATGACCTATTAGTCTATTCCTCAATTTTTCACACGTCTCTGTATATGGAGGAATGCCTTCATCTATCATCATTTCAAAATATTTACATGCTTCCTCTAGTTTGCCTTTCTTCTGACAGAAACCATGTACCATGACAGAATATGTCGAGACTGAAGGATAAAAGTTCCTGTCTTCCATGCTCTCCCAAACTTTCTCTACTCTATCAAACCTTCCCACCCTAATAAGCATCTTAAGCAACATATTATATGTATGTTTATCTGGTAGGCAGTTGTTTTGTTCCATTCTTGAAACCAGCCTATGTGCCAAGTTAACTTCATTGTGATCACAATGAGAAGCTAGGATTGTATTGTAACTCCAACAATCAGGTCTTACCCCTTCGCTAATCATCTCATCTATCAGTTGGTAAGCCTCGTCAACTTTCTTGGTCTTACAAAGCTTTTTGATGATACAATTATATGTAAATACATTAGGCACAAGTTTGTACCTTCTCATCTGGTCAAGGACCCTGAAAACTGAATGAATATCATTCGCCGTGCAATAACCATGAATGAAAATTGAATAACTAAAAGCATCAGGTATCAGTCCAATGGACCTCATCTTCATGAAGAAGTTGAAGGCCTCATCCATCTTACCAGCCTTGCATAGTGAGTCCAAAATACTATTATAAGCAAGCAAATCAACTGAACAACCTCTTTCAAGCATTTCATCAAACAGCTTTTGTGCTTCAGCAACTTCCCCTAAATCTCCCCATCCCCTTATCAGAATGCTGTAAGTTTTCACACTCGGCATGAAATCATCCTTCACTTTATCGAAGAACTCCTGCGCTTGCTTGGCATGCTTTCTTTTACACAGCGCCAGCAAAAGCTTATCGAGATCAGCTAAACATGGTTTAATCCCAAAATCTACCATTTTATTAAAAGCCCTAATTGCATCAGCTGGCAAACCAGCTCTACTATAAGCCCTGAAAACAAGCAAGAAAATTTCGGGAGTAATTTCACAAGATCTATTCGTTCTCATCTCAACAAGGAAATCCCATATCAAAGGGAACTGTTTACTACTTCCTAATATATCAACAAGAATGTGAAAGCTTTCTCGACTATGGCAAAAACCTGATAACTTTTGTGCCCATATGAAGAACCTGTGCGCAGAGAATTCAAGATTTTTGCAACGTTTGAGGACTTGTTCAACTACATCGGTAGAAATACTGCCGGAAAATGGATTGAGTGCGGACTCAATGTCGTGGTGAGGACTTCTGTAGTCACTAAGAATTCGAGAAATCTCATTCACCAGGTCTGGATTTTTTTCAGGTTCCTTTTTTGTTTCTGCATCAGTAAAAGAGGACATGAACAGACAGCCGCGAAAGGCATTGCAGGTGGGAAGATAAGAAGAAAATGAAGAAGAAAGAGAATACTGAGTGCTTTTGAGTGGAGAAAGATAGCAATGGAAGAGTGTTCTGGAGAAATAATGTACACTTCTGTAGCGAAGAAATCTCCTAATCACCATTTTTTTTTCTTGAGAAAGTTCAAATATGTATGTTCACCTAAATTTATTCCATTTTTCAAATCAAACCAGATAGATTCAAAAGAGTATGCGCCAATTTAGTCCACGGGTATCCAGTGTTCAGCAACATGTTTTCTTGGTTTCAACCATGGGTGATGATCCATTTCATTGGGCTTTTATTAGGTCTTTAGGCCCAAAATATGTCATTGGGGCTCAAGTCCAGAAGAAAAGCCCGTAAACAATAACAAACTTTTTTGGGAAAATTGTATATAATAGCAAACTATTAATTCAAATTAAATGTTATAATCATAGTTTGATTTAATTGTACCCTATAACAAACTGTTGTTATTTCCCCTCTCTCCCTGGTGAATCTCGCTTGTCACTCTCGTTCTCGCTGGGCAGTCTCGCTCGCCTCTCTTGCTTTTATACAAACACAAATGTATAAAATGTGTTTATGTTTGTATAAAGCGAGAGAAAATTGTATATATTCATATATTTTCATTCCCCTCTCTCCTCTCTTCCAGATCTCGCTCGACACTCTCACTCGCCTCTCTCACTTTATACAAACACAAATGTATACATTGTGTTTGTGTTTGTAGAAAGCGAGAGAAAATTATATATACAAATACAAATGCATATATTTTCGTCTTATACACTTATGATTATACAAATACGATATTCCCCTGCCCAGTTTTCTTTTATCTTTCTCTCTTTCTCGCTTTATACAAACACATATTATACAATTGATTTTTTCTAGCCATCTTCTTTTGTATATATGTATAGCGAAATAGCCATCTTCTTTTGTATATATGTATAGCGAAATAGCCATCTTCTTTTGTATATATGTATAGCGAAATAGCCATCTTCTTTTGTATATATGTATAGCGAAATAGCCATAGCAAACATAAAGTTTGCTTAGAGCGCAATTATGCAAACTATAGCTATAACATATAAATATGATTTTTGTGTTTGCTATATGTGAAAGTTGCTCAACTTTTTTTTGTTGTAAAAGTTAGAGAGGACATTGTTTATTGGCCACATTTAAAGCCTATCGGCAATTTGGATTTATTTTTACTTAAAATCATGGGAACATAACATAAATCTCACTAGTTTAGAATTTAATTATGTGTCTCTCCGTGTGAATTTTTGAAATTACTATTTTTATCAGATTTCGGTCCCCAAATTACACATGTATCTAGCGTGTTAGATTACATTTATCTCAAATACATAGGGTCAAAATCAAGTATAATTTGTTTCAGATACACTATATTACAGTGGATTTACTTGTTTTTGGGATACAGTAACTCTCTCGCTAGCCTCTATCTTATACGACTCATATTTCTCCCCATGTAAAATACAAATTCTAGTATCCCAAATATATGTATCAAATGTGATTCACATGTATATGAGATATACTCCCCCAGTCCCTAATTACTTGTCCATTTTTATTTTTTAGTTGTCCCTAATTACTTGTCCATTTTGACAAATCAAGAAAGGACAAAAAAAATTACCTATTATATCCTGAATTAATTACTTTGAAAATGTATAACTTTTTGAAAATCTTAAGTTTTTAATTCATCCACTTCATAATAATCAGGGGTAAAATGATAAACTCACTATGTCAATAATTGTTTTCTTAATAGGTGTGTCAATTCAAAAATGGTCAAGTAATTAGGGACAGAGGGAGTACTGATTATTTGCTCACCTCCCTCTTATATTTCAAACTATAGAAGAATTAGTAAATAAAATAGAAATATTTGTATCATTAAGTAGTTTTTTCTAAAACAAAGTTCTTATAAACAATTTTAAAATTAGTCAAACATTCTAAAACTACTTAAAAGTTGTTTTGGCCTTGAATAGCTTAAAATAAGTCAATTCAAACATGTTCTTAACCTTTTACTCCCTTCATTTCAAATTAATTGAATTGTCAAGATTTTTTTTCATTTTTTCAAATTAACTTAATTGTTCAATTTTCAAAATTAATTTTAAAATATTCTTCCAATTTTACTCTTCATTAGTTACTATTGAAATTAGTTATTATAATTAATGTTTAGTTATTTTAATCATAAATTTGACATTAGTTAATAAAGGTAAAAATAGAAAGGTATACCTAATTTATATCTTCATTTTTTTCTTTTTTTTAAAATATGAAACACCTCAATAATTCGATTAATTTAAAATGAACGAAGTATCATTTTTCTAAATCATTTAATGGTAGTCAATATTTGGTAATTTCATATAAAAAGCGGATTTCGCTACTGCTGCGGCTGCTTCACTCATCTAGAATTTGAGCTTATCATATATTCCTCTATTTCAATTTATGTAACACTTTTAATTTTTCGAGAGTTAAATAATTTAAGATTGATCTGAAATTTGTTCATGAAATCTTTGATTTTTTAAAATGAAATTTATATATTTTCAACTACGTAAAAAGTACTATAAGCTACAATAATTGATAATTCAAAATGTTTAAAAAATGTATAAAAAACTTACGGTCAAAACTTGTTTGAATCTCAAAATCCGAAAAGTTTCATACAAAATGAGAGGGACGGAGTATTTTCTATTCATCGATAGATTCCATCCATCCCACGGCAGTCATACAACAATGACATTCTCAGCAACAGTGACGTGTTAATTTTTCTTCACGCAAGTATAAAAAGTTGATTTCAAACCTAGTAAATCAAATTAATCTCAATGGAATCTTGATCTCGATCCCAAAATTTCAAATTTTGAATTTGTTCCTGGCGATTCCTTTCAGCCTTCTAATCCAAACGTATCCGTCGACCGTCATCACCTGAAAATCAAGACCAGATCAACTCACTGCTAATAATGACTATTTCATAAAATTAAAATGATTATCTGTTTTGACATATGCTTGGGATTTCACTAATTATAATATTTGGCATTAGTGCTGATAAAAAGGGCCGGCTCAGTCCCATCCGGCCCAAGCCTCGGGGGTTAAGGAATTTAAAGGGCTAGGGCGGGCCGGCCCTTCATTGCTGAAAATGCTCAATCCAACCCAACCCTAGAAGGGCCGAGGGATAGGGCGGGCTAGCCCTTCAGTTTTTCATTTTTTTTCTTTTCAAACTTATAATTCTATAACATCAAGAAAATGAGAAGATTTTCAAATCAAATATGGTAAACAATGGTGTTGTTTCAATAAAACTAGCAAAAAAATCTAGTGTAATTAGCATGTATCTCGCTTACCATATACGAGAGTGAGATAAGAGAGATGGGAGGGAGGCGAGGGCGTGAGATTTGTCTATGTATCCTAGATACATGCGAATCTACTTGGATAGAGTGTATCTAGAACAAATTAACCTACTTTTGAGTCGATATATTCTGAGATACATGTATCTGGACGTACCAAAATCTGATAAGATTCATAATATTACAACATAACGTGTATTTAAGTAATTAGATGATATACTAGTGAGATTATTGTAAGTTACCCTTAAGTAAAAAGTTTTGGCACATGGGCCGACCCCGACCCGACCCCGATCAAGTCTCAAGGTCAAAGGCTTATATGAGCTGGACTTATAAGCTCTAGTTTTAAATGGGCTTAAATTTTTTTATCTCAACCCTACCCTAATAACGGATTGAATTGAGCTGGCCCCATGGGATAAGCCCATTTTGACGGTTCTATTTAGCATCATTAGATCCCGTTAAGTAAGCTTAACGTGTATAGATCTAAAATACCATACTTAGTTACATAATGCGCATGCAAAAGAAAATGTATTTGGTACTTATAGATTGGGACGTGTATAGATCTAAAATACCAAATAAATGGGACAAAACATGAGTAAAATATTCATTGTGTCATTAAATATTTATCAAATAAGAAAATGTATAATTTTTTTTCGGATAAATTAAAAAAGATATAATTAAACTGGGATAGAAGGAACAGGAAATATTAGGTATAAAAATATACTTTCTTCATTTCATATTAACTGAATTTTAGGTTTTTCTTTTTATTGTTTAAAATAATTGGCTAGTTCAAAGTTTAAGATAAATATTTAAATTTATATTTTATATTTGACTTTTCTTTTAATAAATTTAAAATTTTCTAAAAGATAAATTATATATTTACAAAATTATATTTATGATTTGACAGTACGTTGTTTCATAAATTCAATTAATATAGAATACATCGAGTAGAATATAAAGGGACATAGGACATGAAAAGTTAGCTGGATTGCATTAACTTTTGAGTTGTGAATTGTGATACATACACATGACATGAATCAACTGAGCAAATTTGTCACTTTCAACATTTTCATGATGCAGATAGTCTGTAAAATTAACTCATAGTGCAAAGTCGACAAGGACAAAACCTGAGAAAGCACTCACATAATTTATCCTACCTACTTTCTAAAATAACACATTCTGTTCGACAAGTTCTCACTTATGGAGTACTATAAGTGCTCGTGCTAGCACGGGCCTAATATGTTATTTGTTGTCTCATTTTATGTGATATAGATAAAATTTAAAGAGTGAATTAAATTTTGATATGATTTTTAAATATTTTAAGTTGTTAATTATTGTAATTTTTACATGATTTTTAAATAATATATATTACTTTCCTTGTCCCAATATATGTAGCACAAATAGAATTTCAAGAGTCAATATGTTGTTAATTATTGAGATTTACAATATATTTTACATAGTTTTCAAATTAAATAATACATGTTACTTCTCTTGTCCCATTTTATAGACACAAATATATTAATTTTAGTTGTCAATTATCATGATTTATAGTTTTTTTTATGCACATTTTATTATATATAAAAAAAATTTTAAAAAAAAGACAAACAAATTAAAACGGAGAAAAAAGTAGGCAAATATATATATGTAAGTGTGGAACCACACAGGTGAAGCAGTCAGACCGCCACATGTGTGGTTATCCACGCTTATATATAAGCAGTGGATTTTTTTTGTCTCACTTTATGTGGCATGGATAAAATTTAGAGAGTCAATTAAATTTTGAT
This sequence comes from Solanum tuberosum, assembly GCF_000226075.1. Taxonomy (NCBI): domain Eukaryota; kingdom Viridiplantae; phylum Streptophyta; class Magnoliopsida; order Solanales; family Solanaceae; genus Solanum; species Solanum tuberosum. The sequence goes on along the minus strand of NW_006239402.1, from coordinate 215,385 downwards.
ATGATTTATAAATATTTTAAGTTGTTAATTATTGTAATTTTTAAATAATATATGTTATCTTCCTTGTCCCAATATATATAGCACAAGTAGAATTTCAAGAGTCAATATGTTGTTAATTATTGAGATTTTACAATACTTTTTACGTAGTTTTCAAATTAAATAATACATGTTACTTCTTTTGTCTCATTTTATGTACTGACACAAATATATTAATTTTAGTTGTCAATTATCATGATTTATAGTATTTTTTATGCGATTTTTAAATATATTAAAAATTAAAAAAATAAAACAAACAAAATAAAACGGAGGAAAAAATAGACAAATATATATGTAAGTGTGGAACCACACAGGTGAAGCAGTCATGTTGATCTCCACCTGTGTGGTTATCCACACTTATATATAGGTAGTAGATATGAATTACGACCCGTTTGGCCGTAAAAAAATTTGGGAAAAATTTGGGGGGAAATTTGAGAAGTGGTGTTTGGTCATATTATATCTTGACAAATATAGTTGCCAAGTATCCCAAGTTCCCAAATACTAGAAAAATTAGTATTTGGGTCAAGTTATAATATTTGAGAATTTAAAAAAATTCAAAAATTACTCCAAACTTTTATATTTTATAAAAAAAATTCATTATTTATAAAATCCAATTAATATTTGTTACTACCTCCTCCGGAAAAGTTGAGTTCTAATTTGAGTGATAAAATTGAGAAAAAGGAACAATTTGTTAATGTATTGATTGCCTATATTGTTATTTTGTTATTGTTGATTGTTATCAATTATATTATAAGGTTATTTTTTAACGAAACATATTCATTATAAAATGATAATATAAATTCATGGGTATTTTAAATATTTTTTAGAACTTATGGATATAAATCATATTTTTGAGAAAATTTGAGGCCAAACACATGGTAAAACTTCACCAAAAACTTCACCCAAAGGTCAAACACTAGCTTAATTTGAGCTAGCTATCAAAGCAAATTTTGATGGATTAAAATAAGCTGAGTTATGGACAAGTCAATAATCAGCCTAAACTTAGAAAGATTAAACGAATTATGATTTCACGAATCAATATAATTTTATCATCATGTTACTCAACTCATAAGTTAAAAGAACCACCTTTTTCAAAGTTAATTTCGAAATTATTGAGCATGTGAATAAATAAATAATCAAGAATATGAATGGCTCTTTTTTAAAGGTTACCATCAGTTCCAGATCTTCAAATATATGGAATATAATGTTAAACTCAAAGACAAGAAAGCTCATGTATTTGTCCGTTGCGCTATAAAACAATCTTAACCTATTTTCTACTTTAAACAATCCAATCTTTCTTAGTCAGAAATGTCTTGTAGTATTTACATTTGTTTGGTGAGTTTTTTTTAGTTAGTGAATTGGGCAAACTATGTTTCCATGACGTTGACATCAAACTTTTCTAGTACATGTTACTTCTACTATTTTGCTTTCTCAACTAATTGAATATAAATACTTTTGTATATATTTATTTTTAAAATATTTTAATCTATGAGAAGATAATTATAAATATTTTGGATATTTTCATGCTGTAAAAAAACTATTTATTACACTTATAATGAATTAAATTTTAATTCATTATACTAGGATATGTGATTCAAAATACACAATTGAATGATCTTTTCGGTTATCAACCAACAACTCGTAGACATATTAGTCTCTCCCAAAGTACCTCCGATGATATTGATATATGTAAATTAAAGTTTGATTATAGTTATTGAGGGGTTGAATTTGAAAAAAACACGTGAAATTTAGGATGACCAAGAACAAAAAGTTTGGGGAATTAGGGGGGGAAGCTGCCATCCTGTTCCACTAACTAGAGAAGGGTAACAGTTAACCCCCTTTCATATGATAATGTCATAAATATCTAAAATTAGGAAAAATTTAAAAGTTAACTAGAAACTTAACGTTACACGTTAATCATGGTAAATGGGAAAGGAAGATCTAGATTCTTCATTTATTTTTAAAATTACAAAATAAAATTGGGATAGGGAAAAAAAGAGCATAATACATTAATATACTCTTTAATTCAATTGGTATCTATGTCCTTCGATTTTGTTTGTGCACAAATAGATAGTTAAATTTGTATAAAATTAAATAATTATACACAAGCATCCTACGTGGTATAATACACCTAGGACGCCATTTAAGACATAAAATTATTATGTAGGACATCATATAAGACAAATATGTCTATTTATCAGTTTTATACAAATTGAAGTGTATATTTATTCATAAAAATTGAAAGACATAGATGACAGTTAAAACTAAATTGAAGGACATATTTATGTATCATGTCAAAAGAAAATTAAGGTGCAGGATTATATGGTGAAACATAAAAAAACTCTCATGAAAATAATAAAAGTTTAAATAGTCAAGAAATATTAAAAAGAAAATACATCGGGGACTAAACAAATAAAAGTATAATGTTATTAAGTATTATAAATTTCAATTTTTGCATATCAATATTATGAAAATAATACATTGTATAATGTTAGTCAAAGTTATTGTTGTTTGACTCTATAAAGAGAAATTATGACAATCAAAAGTGAACCCTAAAAAATGTTAGTCAAACTTCTTATAGTTTGACTCTAAACTTTTTTGTTCTTTCTTAATTTGTTAAAATAGACAAGTAAAAAAGGAAAATTAGACAAGTAATATTCTCTCAGTCCACTTTTGATTGCCATAATTTCCTTTTTAGAGTCAAACTATAAAAAAATTGACTAATATTTACAATGTATTTTTTCATCATATCGATATGAAAAAAATTGCAATTCATAGTACTATTCGTATAGTTTTTGAATATTTAACTTTTTTTGTTTAAAACATCGAATTAATGTAATCTAATTTAACTTTGAAAATCAATCAAATTGACTTTTGAAAAGCGCAACATGATAATTAAAAGTGGGCAGAGGCAGTATCTATTATATCCTCAATTAATTACTTTGAAAAAGGTAAAACTTCTTCAAAATCTTAAATTTTTAATTCATCCACTTTATAATTAATAGGGGTAAAACTCACTATGTCAATCATTATTTTCTTTACAGGTGTATCAATTCAAAAGTGAAAAAGTAATTAAGACATATTAATAAAGTTTAAATAAATATAATTTATGCATATATTATTTTTATCTTTATTTTTGTGGACTAAAAAGGTCATACCATCGCCACATCATTTACTCTTTGTTAACTATATTAGAAGAAAAACTCAACTAGGAAAAAATATGAAATTGTACTTCAATTTCTTCGTTCTCTCGTATATCCAAATCGAAATAATTTTTCCATATTTATCGCCTGTTCGGTGGACACTACATGAATATGCAGCGACACGGTTGAGTATATCTCTAATTATAATTATCCTTTAATAACTTAAAAATTACTCTTAAAGACTTTTTAAGAAAAATAAATTTACTTTTCAAAGATGAGAAAATAGTGAGAATTGCCGGGTCAAATACACAGAAATCGTCCGAATTACTATATTTACGTAAATGAATGGAGCAAGAAAACGAAACAGCTTACGTGTAAGAAGCCAAATAAAGTAACTTCATAAAGTCGTCCACGTCAGCAACTTGTACCTACGTGTCAATCAGATCCATAGTGGGCCAGAGGTATCACAGCTGTCAAACTAAAACAGAGCCAACCTTTTCTATAAATAAGCCTCCTTAATTCATCTTTTTTTCATCATTACCATTACAAATTTCCGTGACCTAACCTACTCCTAATTTCTCCTTTAATATTCATAATCCTCTTTCAGGTCTCTAATCCATTTGCTAATTCTTCGATTTTTGAGAAGAAAAAAACGAAAGATGAAGGGGAATACTGGAAATCCACTTGCTTTGACATCCCTGAATCATATCTCCCTTGTTTGCAGATCAGTTGAAAAATCCATTGAATTTTACAAGAATGTTCTTGGTTTTGTGCCTGTAAGGAGGCCTGGATCATTCAATTTCAATGGCGCTTGGTAATTTCATGTTTACTTTTTCATCTGTTATTAATAAATTACGAAGAAAAAGATGCATAATCCAAAATTTTACTATTGATTAACATCCTTTCTGAATCTTTAGTTTATCAGATTTTTGTATTGAGATTCCATGTATTTCTTGGTGTTTCAGGCTGTTTAGCTACGGAATTGGGATTCATCTTCTTCAATCGGAAGATCCTGAGGAAATGCAAAAGAAAACTGAAATCAATCCCAAAGATAACCATATCTCTTTCCAGGTAATTTGTTCTGTTTCCCTAACAAAGGCCGATTGTAGTGTATCTGCAATGGATTTAACTAAATTCAGTACTTTTGACATGAAGCCATGGATATATAAGGAGTATGAAATTTAGTAAGTACGGTCAGAGGCGAAGATTTTGAATGCCTTTATATGAGCATAAGCTAGAGTTTAGGTTAGAGTAGAATGGAATCGAATACATCTTGTAGAATTGAACACTCTGTAAAGTTTCACCAAATTTCAATGTGTGCAACAACTTATTTTGAAAATTAGTTTTAATTGAAATTTTTGTTGGTTGATGAGCAGTGTGAGAGCATAGATGCAGTGGAGAAGAAGCTGACAGAAATGGGGATAAAATACGCGAGGCATCTGGTTGAAGAAGGAGGAATATATGTTGATCAATTGTTTTTCCATGATCCAGATGGATTCATGGTTGAGATTTGTAACTGCGACAACTTGCCAGTGATTCCCCTGGCTGGCGAAATGGCTCGGTCATGCTCAAGGGCTAATATTCAATTGCTTCAACCTCAGCAAACACAGAAACAATCCGCTGTAGTTCAAGTCTCAGTGATCAAGCCTTAGAAAGGAGTATAATGCATGTTTCAGTGTTCAGATACTTTGTTATCTTGTTCATGTTCAGGAGAATCAAGAATGATTGATTGATTACCTGAAAGATGTTTGTTACTAGTACTATTTGTTATTTAGTGAGTGTTCTATGTATTTGGGTCTCTTCTTTTCTTAGGTTGTTGGTAATAAGACAAATTGCCAATTGTCCAGATTTGAAGTTGTGTTCATGTTTTCTTCTGAGATTCAAAGTCTTTACTGAGTTATCTTCTTCTTTAGTGTTTTGAATTATTGGCATGGATTATAAAAGACTTTGATATAATATATAAACATTTTCTTTAGCTTGTGCTCGACTTGGCTCAAATGATATTTATGATTTTTTAAAACTTTTTTTGGTTTCGCACAGGGAAGTCTGTTCCAACAATTTGGATTTGTTCCAACTAAATTTGGATTCGTGTGGGGAGTCTCATATCGAGGGTAAAAGGCTTCTTAACAAAAGCTACTCCATAGCCAAGGGGATGCAAATTTGAAACCTGTCTAGTTAAGGATGAAGAACCTCTCTAATTAAGGATAATGGAGTACTTAGAGCGTGTTTGGATTGACTTGAAAGTTGGTCAAACTTGCTAAGTCATTTTTAGCTTTTAGAATTGTTTGACAATGTTAAAAATAATTTAAAATAACGTACAAAAAATTAAAAAATTAAAAGTAGGTCTCCTCCTACTTTTTATTTTTTGACTTAAAAGTCATTTTAGTTTAACTTTTATTTTTTTACTTAAGAGTTACTCCCTCCATCTAATCTTATGTGAAGTAGTTTGACTCGACACGAAATTTAAGAAAGAAAGGAAGACTTTTAAAACTTGTGGTTCAAAATGAATGATAGAAATTTGTGTGGCTGTAAATCATTTCATTAAGGGTAAAATAAACATTTTATAGTTAAATTGTTACTTAATATAGAAATGTGTCATTCTTTTTTTTTTTTTTACTGACTAAAAAGGAAAGTAAGTCGCATAAATTGGGACAGAGGGAGTACTAAACCAATTCTTATAGGGAAAATTGTACGAAATAGCAAACTATTAATTCAAATTAAATGTTATAACCATAGTTTCTTTTATTTGTAATTCGCAGCAAACATTTCATATTTTTTGCCATTCCTTTTGTATACCGAAATATACAAAGAGACCGAAATATACAAATGCAGGACCCATTTGTATACCAAAATATACAAATGCAAGACCCATTTATATACCGAAATATACAAATGCAGGGACCATTTGTATATTGAAATATACAAATAGACCCAAATACATATTTTTTATGTATATGTATACCGAAATATACAGATTAATAGTCATAGCAAATATAAAGTTTGTTATGGAGCGCAATTATACAAACTATAACTATAGCATACAAATATGATTTTTATGTTTGCTAAACCTAAAATTTAATGATTTTTTTTTTAAAACTTTGGAGTGTGTACGATTTCCACTTTGGTTGTGGTAAATTTAAACTGCAAATAGATATAGCAAATTTGTATTCCATGTAATGCCTTATGTGTATTATGGGGTATCAACTAGATATGGTATGAAAGCTTGTATTATTATTAAAATAAAAGGAAAAAGAATTAAGTTAATTTTTTAAAATAGAATGACTAAAAAGGACAACGTTTCAGATTGAAAGAATGGAGTGTCAAATAAAGAATTGGTTACTACTTATATGAAACTGAATCCTTGGTGTCAAGTGTCAACAAATGTACGACAACAACGCCAAAACCTAATCAGAGACGAAAGAGCTTTAAGCAAATAAAAAAATGAAGAGAAATACTGACTGTCATGTTCAAGTTTAAGTATGTGAGGACGGCAATCTCATGTTGCATACTACTAATTAGTAATTTGATTAATCAAATAAGACCAAACAAGCAGGTTAATCATGTACCCTTTATCACCATGTCTAGTCATCACTCGAAAAAAGACAAATCATCAATACCAACTAATTACTGATTATTTAGATTTAAACACTTCTTGTTTACCTAATCATGCAAACAATAAACCAGAGCCACAAAGATACTTTTAATTTATATTGAGGCTCTAATTAGTTTGAGTATTAATTGTATTGAGTTTCTTATCATAAATAAGTTTTCCTTTTAGGAAAAAGTTTAGGATTGACTAGTCCTTTTCTCGTAGGAAAAGACTCCATAAATAGAAGCTTGTTTCTTCTAACTTAATCAACATTCACAATGTAGTTCTAGGGACTTTGAGAGTTTTGGTTAGGGGGAGAATTTGTGGGACACAAGTGACACGTTATCACTTGTGTGAACCTCCTTGTATTCCGAGTGAATTGGTTGAAGTTATTTCTCTCTATATTTTGTACTCTCATATTTATATAGTAGTAAATTGTCCATCTCCTTTGTGAATATAAATTGGTTGACTGACCACATTAAACCTTTGTGTCTTTTGGTATATTTCTCATTTGTTTTCTTACTCATAATCTTTCGAGGTTTGCTTTGTTAGCTCCGCATCACACCTAATTTTTTCGAACCTAACAATTAGAGTAGGTCCCCTTTCCTAATTCTGTATGAGTTCAAATAATTTGTAGTAGTACGTATCAACTCATATTAGGTAAAATAGTGATAGTGGTGGAAAATACAATGTTTCTGTTGATTCGGCCAACCGTTGAATCACATGATAAGATTGGAAGCGTACGTACGAACTGGCCATGACTGATTCCAAATCCAGCAATCAAATTTAAGATCAATATCTTTGTAAAATAATTGACGGATCCACTCAATTTAACCACGCTTGAGGATATATGCAAATGGATTATTAGTATAAAAGTCTCTATTTTGGGGTGATCTAAAATTCATGTCCTTAAATATCAGTGTTTTAAGGCATTTGGAGGTGGATGTACCAAAAACACTCTGGAGGGCGTAGATCTATAGGTGTACATCTTTGTCATCTCACATTAACAACCAAATACTTTTTCTCTAAATCGGATAAAGAATATATGCCTCAAAAGGCATAACTCTACTTTCTGAACACTACAACAAAATTTGGAATATACTACACAACTTTTGATGCATAACTTAATCTCTATAGAACTTATGTCGAGCGAGATGATTTTTCAATTTCAAAAGATGAGAAATTCTTAGATGGAATCATGTCTATGAGAAGTAAAAAGTAAACACCAATCCATTTGAGGTGTAAATTTCAAGCAAGAACTTGTTTTGAAATGCGTCACACTTAAATGGATTAAATTTTGATCCAATTTTAAATAATTTTGATTTTTAAGCCCAATCCAATATTATTATTTTTGAATAAATTGAGTGAATCAATTGTTTATGGGCTCATTTTCAACTCAATTTATCATCACTACAACACGGCCCTTCAGCAAGATTCAAAGTCCAAAGAGATATCCCACTTCTTTATAGCCTCACATGCGAGTTTGATTTTTTTTCAACAAGTTCCTCACATGCAAATTTGATTTTTTTTATGAGTCAAGGACGTGAAAATGACTTCAACCTGCTTTGAATAATTGGTATTCCCTCCGATCCGTCCCATATTTGCTACCAAGACTGCCTGGCCGAAAGCCAGAATTGGAAATGTTTAGTAGTTGGTACAGTATGCTTCTTAAGAACATCTTCTGGGACAATTTAACACTTTTCCAAAAAGCTTTTAAGGAATTTGTTAACAAATTACAACTTAAACAAACACCAATTAGGGTACTGGCTAGCTTTTGATACAACCTCAAAAAGTTTGTTAGTTCAAAGTTACAGAATAACCTCTTTTATTCCTTGATTTCCAATATTACATTTTCAAAAAGGACTCGACAAGATAAAGATACCCTGTTCTCCTTTAATATGCATAAAAGGGATCATCTTTTTTGCCAACAGATCATTAAAGAAAGATGTATCATATATTTTCTCTTTTCGTGATTAATACTTGTATTGAAGTCCGACTAAATCTGAATTCATATAAAAGAATAATCCCAAATGTTAAAGTAACAAATGTGACTCCTTATCCAGGCGTAAACCCGATATGTCTCGTTAACAATGAAGAAATACTTACCACTTAACCGCACCTCTAGCTTTTAAATACTTTTTGTATACATATAAATTCTCCTTCATTTGTTTTAATGATGTAATTTAACTGAAAATAAAATATATATATATATATATATATATAAAGCTGTATCTAGAATCGCTGATGTGGCACCCTCCAATGGCCAACATTTGCAATTATCTATTTTCTCCTTTTTTGAATTATTTCTGTTTAATCCTTAAAAAATAAGTACATAAATGATCTCATTGAAGAATAGATGAAACTGTCATTTTAAATGAATTAAAACTGACAATTATGATTAATTATTATTGGTTTTGCCCGTTTCTATTCCTAACCTTAATGTTACTTTCTCTTCTCATGTCTTTTGATATTCCAAGTATGGAAGATTATCCATATAAATTTGAGCACAATTGGATATACATTTTTCATTACATTTTTCAAAAAGACTTGAGTGAATATTGATGCTATAATTTTTTCTAATATTATTTTTTTGGTTGTAGATTTATTCTTCAATACTTTTGTCACTCTCACAAATAATTCTCATGGTAAGCAAATATATATATATGTTTCTGATTTAAAGTTTATATGAAATTCTCAAAATTTCAATAGTCACTTTCTTAATATAACTAGTAATCGTTTATATTATAATAGTTACTTCACTTTCTTTATTTTTGACAAAAACTTTTTTATCGAGTTCATTTTTCTTTTTATGAGTGCTTGACAATCTCCATTTTTCTTTACTATCCTTTTATTTATATGTTGATCAAGTTTATCTACATATCATTCCTTTTGTATTTTTGTTACTCATTATTTTCTCTTTTGGGTGAATTTTCTCAAAAATACAAAATTTAACTTTGAAAATATTTTATAATTATTGTATGATATTGTTCTAAATATTCGCTCTTTTCTCATACTTTCATATTATTTGGTTTATAAAAGTGGTCAGTTTTGCTTTTGGAAAGCTAATGAGGAGTCGTCTATATTTTTTTGAGATACTAAGAGGTTTATTTCATCAAGTTCCTATAGTCAAACTTAAAGATTTTTAAAATATTTTCTTTCTTTATTTTGTAGTAATAATCGAAACTTTATATTTTAAGGTCAATTTTAATATTTTTTTGGACACCCCCTTGCCTAATTTTGTAGTTATGATTATTTTTTCCCCTTTTTATTTGTAATAAAAAAAATTGTTTAATTTTTTATGTATTTAAGTTTATTTCGACTTTTAGCAATTGAGAATTCCGTCATATGTCTGGAAAAAGGTATAATTTTAAATGGAAAGAGATGAAGTATTTTTATTTAGTGTTATATTATTATTATTAGTTGCTAATAATTTAATGTATTTGTTAAATAGTTCAAAGATATTTCATAGACGCATTCGGTACCATATTCTTTTTTTACTTTCTACAAATCAACTAAGTAATAATATTTTCATATGTGCTAAAAATATATAATTTGTGTTATACTAACTTTTTAATATCTTATTACTATTCTTCAATGGGGTATGTTTTAATAATGTAATTAAAACGAATTTATCAGTGAAAATAGTTTTCTTTTTTTATGTTAAAGGTACATTTGAGGCTATGACTATATTAGGAAGGATTTACCAAAAGAACTATTTACGGTTGGTGCTTTCCATAAAAAGAAAGTGAAAGTATTTTAAAATAGTTCGATCATAATAAATGCATTCTTCTAAAATATCTGTTACTATAATTTCTAATCAATTTGATCGTATCTAGGGTTGTCATAGAAGCAATAAAAATCTTAAGGGTGTTTCCACGGTTCCATCTACAAATTGTTGTTATTAGTTTCGATCGACGATCTTTTAAATCTTATGTTCACGCTTATGATTGTTAATACATTTACTTTCATTTTACATTAAATGGATTAGAGTTAATTGTAAATTCAACTAATCTTTTTATGACCGCGCGAAGCGCGAACATGTTCACTAGTTTAAGTAATAAGACTTGATATGAATCAAAATTATACTTACAAACAAAGTAAGTGAATGTTTAAATCAGAGAGCACACCTTATGGACTTTTGAAATGTGTTCTTTCTAGGATGACTCGAAAAAGAAAAATGTGTCGCATAAATTATTGAAAGAACTAAGGAGTACCTCTTTTAGTACCAAACTACCAATGCAAGTAAATTATGGTGAAAAATATGCATGTCTGAAGCAGCACTACAAAAATTAAACATGCAGTAAAGCACAGCAACAAGAAGGCAAATTTCAAAAAACCCAATAATAATTTTCCATTTATTTATAATTATGACTTACTGATTGACATAGATGACATGAGACACCTATAGCAATACTATGAAACAATTCATATACATAACACAGGCTAAAAATTGAGGAAATTAGGTTCCCCTCTTAAGCATTTGCTCATAGTTCTCCATGGACTCAAGCCTCTGGAGAAGCAACTGTTGCTTAAACTTCTTTATGAAATTCTCCGCACTTTCATTGATATCTTCCGATGGCTTGCTCTCCAACTTCTTTGGCGCCGTCGCCGGATTCCACATATTCGTAGAATTAGGCCTCTGTATCTCTCTGGTGAAATACTCCATCTGCCTTTCTGTTTTTTTCTCAATTTCTTCCACTTTGGTTGTGCGGTAGTAAAGGGAATTCAAGGAACTACTCATTTTTAGCTTAATTTCTGCTCTGTTCTAAAAAAAAAACACTCAAGTTGATAATGCTCTGCTCCTATCGGCTTTTTGGATAGCCATATTTATAGGTAGACGCCAATATAAGAGATCCAACTTTTCCTGTTCTATGATTCGTAATTAATCTAATTATGATTGTGTAAGTGGGGAATATGATTCCCATCTACTTAATTTTTAACGAAAAATTCATAGTTAAATTAGGATCGTTTGTTGCATGTGAAAGTTATGCGAATATGCGTAGTAATATATAAATTAGTGATGAGAAAATTTATGATTTTTTATGTCATTTTGTGTATGAATTACTTATGTACAAGTCACTTTATCTCCCTTTTTCGGTATAAAATAGTACATAAATTTATTCTCATAATTTATACATATATTAGTTATGTGAATTCTAATTTATAAACCAAACATAATAATTAGTTTATACTTGAGTAACTAATCTTCTGACTAGTTACCAATCATAATATTACTTAGGTAGTAGGCACAATATAATATTTTCATAACTCAAACCTAAGTCACATACCAAGTGACCCCTGAGTATTTTAGGGGGGAAAAAACGTGTCATGAAATTAGGCAAGCTCTATAATTAAGCGTTTGATTATCATTTATCACGTGATAGGAACAAACCAAAAAACCAAGGTAATTATAATTAAAGGGGTCCTTTCTCCCCACATTGTTAACAGTAGATGACAAAATGTCCAACTAGATGTATAGTGTCAAATTGTCACTAATGATATGTTTAATGTTATCAATCTATATAGGACAAAATGAATTTTTAATCAGGTAATGACGTGGGAAAAATAATTATCAGATTTTTTTCTTTAAAAAGATAAAGAACATACTATGCCTCAAAAAGTTTAATTCCAATTTCTAAATATTACGATAAATTTTTAAAAATACTACACAACTTATGTTGTATAACTTAATTCTTATAATACTTACATCGAGCGATGTAAAAATTTAGTTTCAAAAAAATTTAAAAAAAAATAAACCTGTGCCGAACAAAGTAGGTCTGGATAGATAATAGTATCCATTCGAGGGGTAATCCGTATAAAACTTAGTTTAGAATGTATCATGCTTAATGAAATAGAAATTTAGCTTTTATTAAAGTTTAGCCCAATTCCTCCATTAAAATATAAATGGGTTAGACGAATCATTTTTTTTTATGGCTCATTTTGACAGCCTAGTTTCAACTCAATACATCATCACTGCAACAGGCCCTCCCGGAAGGTTTGAGTCCAAACTCCAAAGAGATTTTATTATTGTGTTCTTATATGATACTCTCTTCTTTGTCTACCTTCAATGGGAGGCAGAGTAATCTCCGTAAAAGCCCAATGGGGTCTATGCCATCATCAAGATCTTCTATCGACTATCATAAGTAGACGTTATGAATGTTTGATTATTTCATCTAAAAATTTAAGTTGTATAGAGAAAAGTAAATTTTTTTATATTTAATTATATCTTCAACAAGTCTCTCACATACGATATTTTTTTAATGAGTCAAGCATATGAAAATGTGCTCGACCTGCTTTAAATATCTTTTTTTTTTATTGCTACTCCCTCCGTCCCATATTTGCCACCAAGGCTGCCTAGCCGAAAGCCAGAAATTGGAAATGGTTAGTAGCTAGTACAGACAGTACCCTTCATAAATAAAATCTTCTGGGACAATTTAACATCTTTCCAAAAAGCTTTTAAAGAATTTACTGACTAGCTTTTGATACGACCTTCAAAAGTTGTTCAAAGTTACAGAATAACCTCTTTTATTCCTTTGATTTCCAACACCACATTTTCAAAAAGGACAAGACAAGATAAAGATACCCTAATCTCCTTTAATATGCATAGAAGGGATCATCTTTTTTGCACAACAGGATCATTCAAGAAAGACATATCCTATATTTTTTGCTTTTAAGTTCAATTAAATCTGAATTTATATAAAAAATAATAATCCCAAATTGGGGTTAAAGTAACAAATGTTACTCCATATCGTGGGCTTAAACTCAGATCTCTCATTAACAAAAAAGAAATGCATACCGCTCAAACCCGATCCAAGAAGGATATATCTACCATATGCATATAGTTTGATTGGTTACGAAATTTAAGAAATATGAAAATAGTTTGATCTGATTCATGATTACCTTTTTAAAATAAATAAATTTTCAAACAGAAGAATACACTTTTTGAAATGAGTCTTTTTATGTATGAATAAATCCAACAAATGCACCGAGGGGATACCTCTTTTAGAAAGATCTTTCACTTTTAGTACCAAGAAAACTAGCAATGCAAGTAAATTATGTTGAAAAATATGCATCTCTGAAGCAGCACAACAAAAATTAAAGACGCAGTAAAACACGGCAGCAAGAAGGCAAATCTCAACAGATCGAGTAATAATTTGTTTTTATACATTACTACAAGTTATTTATAATTATGACTTACTAATTGACCACACACACAATACACATATAGCAATACAATGAAACAATTCATACATAACAGACGCGAAAAATTGAGAAAAATAAAATGAAAGAGAGGTCGTTATGTTCCCCTCTTAAGCATTTGCTCATAATTCTCCATGGACTCAAGCCTCTGCAGAACCAGCTGTTGCTTAAACTTATTTATGAAATTCTCCGCACTTTCATTGATATCTTCCGATGGCTTGCTCTCCAGCTTCTTTGGCGCTGCCGCCGGCTTCCTCATATTCGTAGAATTAGGCCTCTGTATCTCTCTGGTGAAATACTCCATCGGCCTTTCTGTTTTTTTCTCAATTTCTTCCACTTTGGCTGTGCGGTAGTAACGGGGATTCAAGGAACTACTCATTTTTTTTAGCTTAATTTTTGCTCTGCTCTGAAAGAAAAACACTTGAGTTGATAATGCTCTGCTTCTATCGGCTCTATTTGGATACCCATATTTATAGGTAGACGCCAATATAGGAGATACGACTTTTCCTCTTCTGTGATTCGTAATTACTCCAATAATTATGAGTGATAAAGTGGGGAATATGATTCCCATCTACTTTTTTTGCCCTTTATCCACGCCAGAAAGCTACCTAATTATTTTTGTTTTGAAGGAAAAAATCATAGTTAAATCAGGGTGTCTGTAATCTGTATGAATTAGTTATGTAGGATTAAGTTATTGATATATTAGTATAAAGTAAAAGTAGATTGAATTGTCTCATGATTTATGTATGTATTAGTTGGGTGAATATTTAAACTATAAATCAAATATAATATTAATATACGTACCTACTAATCAACTATCATATTATTACATTATTACTATTACTTGTGTAGAATTTAGTATTTACATAATTCACCTCTAAACCAGATACTAAATGACCCCTTGGTGTTTTAGGAAAAAGAAAATGTGTCATGGAATTAGGTAAGCTCTGTAATTAAGCGCTTGATAATCATTTATCACGTGATAGAAACAAGCCAAAAGAATAAGGTAATTATAATTGAAGGGATCCTTTTTCTTCCCCCACTTGGTTAACAGTAGATGATAAAATGTCCAACTAGATGTATAGTGTCAAATTGTCACTAATGATATGTTTAATGTTGTCAAACTAATTAATAGGACAAAATGAAATTTTAATCAGATAACTACGTGAGAAAAATAGTAATAATAATAAAAGTAGGCAAGATATAACAGATAGACATAAAATTGGTAAATACTTAGATGGAGCCGCCTATTAAAATGGTTGTAACTTGTAAGTAGTTGAAATTCCCCACACGAATGCGTTTCTTAAGCCGCGAAGTTTGAAAAAATTGCGGCATAAGCGATGGGCTAAAACCGAAAGGTCCCATGTTTGGTCTCCATTTCTGGCGATTCAAGGTTGTTACTTTCATGTGCGATGCTAATTATATTCTATTTCGAATTCATATATTATCATTGAAAATGCAATTAAATAATGAAAGTGTGCTCTCTCTAACAATTTAAGCTTTTAAATGACATAATTATACACTTCAACATAGCAGACATAATTTCCACGTGCTGTTGTGACCATTAACAGATTTGAAGGAATCTAAGAAGAAAGAAAGGGGATAGACGTGTATTGAATATCGGCATGGCATCTTTTTATTTTATTACTATACCTAAATAAATGCCTGACTGTTGCTTTGTAGGTAGCAAATTATTACTCAAATCATGTGGCATGGGCAAGTAACGTGTCAGCACATGTGATTTTGACTTTGACATTCAATAGAGCCTGCATGGGCAGGCTCTATGCCGGTGCCCCTCTCATTTTTCAACCTTCAACTTAAATCTGCCTAATTTTGGGATTCCATTTTATCACTTGCGGTGTTCTACCAATTTTCTTTCAGCAACCTTTATGTTTTTCAAACTCTAAAAAGGGTAGGTTTGACCATGTTCCAATTTCCAAATGAAGTTTCTAGAGCCCAATTTGAGATTCAATTTTTTTTCTCCAGAAAGTCGTGATTCTAATATTTTGTGGTAATTCTTAAACAATGATATGTAGCATTACTGAAAGGAACGCATAATAACAGAGCCAAGATTTTTGGTATAGCGATTCAAAATATAAAGAAGTGAACACATGAAGAAACACGAGATTCATAGAGTATATTACATTGTAAAATAGTTTTCCAGTGGAGATGTTTAAGATAAAAACCCAAAACAAGAATCTACAAACGGATGTAATTTTTCTGCAGGCGCTATACTTCACAAGTCTCACAGCGTTTAACGTTTCAAGGATATTTACTAATAACATCACTTATGTGATCTAGCAATATCAGTAAATCGAGATGCAATAGAAGATTCAACTTCACAGCATACATATATATGAAAGCATTTCCTGTTTTGTCATCCGATTTGTTAGATATCACTCTTTTTTCATGAAGATTCATGAAAAGGAATAAGCACTTTATTTACAGATGAATGAAGTAATAAAGATCCATTAATCAACACTCAATTTCTTCCATAAACATCAGTACTTGGACAAGCTACTCATCAGTACGTCGTGGACCAAACTGTTCCACTTGCTTGATAAGTTAACTAGCTTTGCTCAGGATAATGAATATCAATGCCAATTAATTTAGCAGCTTTCAACTGATATATGGTCCAGGCATTTGTACAATTAGAATAGAAGACGTCAAATCGATTGACTCCAGTTAGATAAAAATTTTGGCTGAAGAATGCCGTCATTACAGGGAAAGCAAGGAGGGGGGTAATTTAAACCTGAGGTTGTGCCATATGCCTGCCAGCAAAAAAATGTTGCAGGATCCCCCGAAGATGAAGTAAGTTGAATATCTTCCAAGTACAACTTTCTGCAGGGGAAGCTATCGCTGCAGGCAAGTGTTACTGCCCTTTCTGTAGCTGAAGTTCCTTTAATACCCATAAAGGATATGCTGTCAATGCGAATATTTGAAGTCTGCGCAAGTCCACAGTTACACTTAGTTTTAGCCCACACATTCACACAACAAACATGGAATACTGTTGATGGTCTATTTCTTCTACCTAGATGCTGAGCAGTGAATTACTAATTTCATTTAGTCCAGAAGTAACAAGTAATTATCAAAGAAGAGTTTAATACAGAGCTAATCAGATCCATTCCAATTTCTTTGTCTGGTTTTTACTTGGTACATAGTTTAAGAAAACAAATAGGACTTTTGAAACTTCTCGTCTTCAAACTTAAGATATGTAGAATGTACCAACATGTTCTTTAATCTGGTGGTCCATGTCATGCAGAAAGTTCAATTTAAAACAGACAAATTGAAACGGAGGGGTATTATATATTCACTTAGTTCTCAAGCAATAACTCCATCATGGATGTAGCTACCTTCACTAATTCACTAGTAGGCCAACAATTTACTATGTCAACAGACCTTTGTCATAAGCTCAATACAGAAATGGCCTTGGCTAAGAAAGGCTCACCTAAAAACCTAGCTAAAATGCAGAACGGACATGCAAGAACGAACTGTTTTTCCACGCAACCAATTTATAGACAGCCAAAGAAGCTGAATTCGAACTGAGAATCAAGAAATGGAGTAGAAAACATACCTTGTTTGAACAGGGTTTCGTAGAATCACAATAATATTGGTCGATTATGATAGGATTTGAGACGTTTTCCATCCAAACATTCTCGAAAGAAACCTTTTTGACAAACCCAGAACCACCCTGAAGAAGCATTAAGGGGAAACCAACAACACGATTAGGATATGCAACCGTAGGTCAGCAAATTTATATTCTAGAGATGAAACATAGTGCAGAATGATCACCAAAAATGGTGTCGAGGTTTTGAAGATTCATCTGATGTGCATATGGAAACAAGATTACCTGCCAAGTCTTTATTCTAACCCCGTTCTCAGTGTTGGAAATAGATGCTCCGTTAACATGAACATTGTAAACCTGAGAAAATGAATTTGACTTTCCCAAGCTTCCAATGCTAAAAGAACAGGGAACTAATTAGAAACTTCATCTTATACATAACTTCAACAAAATAGAAAAGTGTTCTACCTTATACCATGGCCTGGCCCACACACAATGTTTTTGACTTTGATCCGTGATGAATTGCCGACAATAGATATGCAGTCATCTCCTGTATTCAGTTTCTTCGTTAGTCAAAAGCTAATGAAATATACGATAGGGGATCGAATGTGAATACGATATCCTTGATCATACAAAATCAATGCATTGTTGATGATGAAATTGCCTGAACTGGAGTATCCGGCAATAGAGAGAAAAACTTAAAAAGAAGAAACTAACTGAGTATCAATCAATCTGGTGTAAAGAAGAGTTGGCTTTATATATCTTACCTGCTTATTGTATCCAAAGACTTCACATTTTACTAACAATAATTGAACTACAACTACTGGTCCACTATTGCAGATCCCCTAGACAATGCCGTATATTTGACCTCCGTAAACACATAGCTATGTCCCATAAAATGCATTATTCGAACCATAAATCCGAATTTTATCATCTAAAACATTCATTGTATTCGTTAGATTGTAATCCAAGCCATGTTGAGCAAAGTTACAACTAGAAACAACGATAATGCCAAATAGTGATCCATTCTGTCTCTCCAATTGCAATGACTAAAGATCAACTAACCTGTGCCAATAGTGCAATCCTTGACATTGACCTGTGTAGATGAACTTATGTGGATTGCATCGGTGTTGGGGCTATCACCTGGGGCTTTGACTACGAGTTGTGATACTGTAACATGTTTGCAACCAGTAAATGCTAAATGCATTTGTTGACTATTAAAGATCTTTATGTTCTTGATTTTCAGGTTGTTGCATTTGTGGAAAGTTAAAGCCTGCACTCCCATTAATTAATGAACCACAACGAAAATAAGCATCAGATAAAATTCTTTTTCCTAAAAGAAAGTCGATATCTAATGTATAAGTCAAAATTAAAATCACATAGAGGGAAAGGCAGAACTGACCGTTGGAGCATGATGACAAGGCTAGCAAAATAAAAGAAACATCAAATTCATTATGTGAAAGAGAACCATAAAGCACGATGTAAACAATGGCGAAGAGAATTACATTTGTTCTGTTGACCTTGCATGACCGAGCCCACCACTCCTGGCCCATACCATTTATAATTCCTCCTCCTTCTACTGTCAGGTGTTTTACTCTAAAGAAATAGAGCCATTTTCGTGGATTCAAGTCATCCCAGACTTCAGGATCCTTTGGTGCTAAAATAGTACCTGCAATCTTGTGTATATCGAAAAAGACACCTGAATACCATTTAGTGAAATAAAGAGTTAGACAAGATGTAATATCTCAATTAGGCACTCACCCGTATAGACACCTTTGACCGGCAAGGACCAGCAAAATTAATATGTCGAACTAAGAAAGAATAACCAGCAGGGATGACAATCTTTGCATGTGATGGTGAAGAGCAGGCCATATCCCAAACATCTTTAAAAGACTGAAAGCACAAAATGAACTTCTTAACTGAAGCTAAGTATTTCTCATTCTGGTGATCCATCTTCATAAAAAAGTCTCAAAAACTTTTAGCTCACCAAACAATAAGGACCTAAAATTTTCAATACCTCCACGAGGTAATGGTAAGGTCTGCGTACACTCTACCCTTCCCAGACCCCACTTAGTGGGATTTCACTGGGTATGTTGTTGTTGTACTAAGACAAGCAAATCAAGCAGTTTTTTGCTCAGTTTTCTCATTACAATAAATAAAAAAATATATGCTCTATTCTTCTTCAAAACCTTTTCTAATTTTTTTAATTTAATGTATCAATCTTACAACAGTACAAAAGGAATGAGTAAATCATCCTTTCAATAACAACCTTATTGTTACGTTTGTGGGCCTAACTGCAGGGGTTGCACATCCTTAACATTCTAAGATTAGTTTTTTCACCAACCTATATAAACAGGATTTATTGGTGTATCTGTATCTATATTTCATTGAGAAATAATAAGAGTTGGTGATTGGCCATTGGTTCTCTTCCCTTTGAAGATTTCACATGAAAAATAGCGTGTTGCTTTCATTAGTCATTGTCTTGTAACACCTAATATCCATGAAAAATACAACTATTTTGACCAATTAATGATCCACAATGAACAACAACACCAACAACATACCCAGCATAATCCACAAGTAGAGAGTTTATTTCTGATAGACCCTCGGCTCGAGAATGATCCACAATGAACAAATAAGAAAATAAAATATTTTTCACCGGCTCTTAAATGAAGCACATAATCATAGTGAATGCAGATAAAATTAAGGGACCTTTAGCTGAATGAAGGGGATTTACCTTAGTGTCATCGGTAATCCCATCTCCGGCAGCTCCAAAATCGTTGACTTGAAAAAGAGATTCCGATTTGCTCCTCAAAGAAGCAGATGCTGGAAGGAGCTGTAAGAGTGACTCAAATCCACTCACATTTGCAGAAATCAAGAGGAAATAAAGACTGTAGAGTGATGCAAACAGAGCAACAGATGTGGAATAGGAAGAGAAATTAAAGGAAGAAATGAAGGAAGATGCCATCTTCCCCATTTTCCATTAATGGGAAGCACTTTGTAACTTAACAGAGTAGTACTTGACACTTGACAGGGTCAAAATCGCTGTCGGCAAGATTTTTTCCCAAAAAAATGGCCTTACAAGTTACAAGCCTCTTTAATGTGAGAAAATTAATAGATACATGTGTGAATGGACTTTTTTGGCTTCAAGTTTCAGATCAAAATTAAATGTTCACACTTTTTCTTAAATTTATTTATTGACTTTTGACTTTTAAGGTTTTAGCTTAAAATTATATATTTACACATTTTTGGGTTTATATAAATATTTTAAAATATATTTTAATTTAAAAATACTTAAAATAAGCTTATGCAAACACAAGAATATTTTCGAAAAGCATATAATCAGATGTCATTTTATTTCACATGGGAGTCAATATAAAATTATACAGTATTTAATTTTTGATTGGCCCTTAGGTATTAGTAATAACTTTTTACTTTGATCCCTATAATATAAGATTGAGCGCATAAATTTTTTAAAGGTGGTTAGATAATTAGTTAGAATTATGTAAATATTAGTAATATATGCATTATTTATGAGAATTTATGTATTGTTTTTATTCAAGGATATTGATATATACTCTAGAAAGTAGAATCTAGATTATTTTATGCGGAATTATTCTATCATGATTTATGCATAAAATACTATATGAATTTCCTCAAAACTTATACTATTATGTTGATTTTTTCAATTATGAATCAAAACTAGTATTAATATTTATGCATTAGTAACATAACTTCTAATCAAATACCAAATATGGTATTACTTGTGCAAAATTTAATATATGCATAATTCAACTTTAAATCAACTACAAAACGACCCCTTAATCAATCAAGTTTTGCATTTTTAATCTATCCAATATCCATAAATTTACCATATTTTATAAATTATTTCACTATTTAATTATTCATTTGATATGTTAAAATCTGCCTTGTTAATTCATATTTGATGATAATATAATTCGATAAAATATAAAATACAATATATTTTTCTAGCTAAAGGAATAGAAAAATTTATATTTTGATTTATTAAAAAATGAAATATGTTGAGTCATGTATTATAAGGACGAACTTAATACTTTAGGGATCAGAGGTATATTATCCCTTTAATTATAATTAAGCCGTTTCGCATTATTGGCAAATGGACCAAAAAAATTGATCATTATATCGGGGCCATCTCATAATTAATCAGTCCCCGTGAACTTGCTTAAGATAGAATCAGCTCCAACTTGTCCTAGCTCTTCGTGATTTTTGAAGCTAATATTTTTCTTAATTGGAAGGGAGGGTTAACCTAATTAGTAAAGTTACTATCACATGACGATGTGACAATTTTATTTATATATAGAGAGAAATATGCTTTCTTATTTGATTCCATATGTTTAGATTCAATTTTACTGAACGTTGAATTTTTATGTTAATTGAATATCATTTTTAACAATATCGTGTATGATTAGGAAACTTGATGTCTTACACTCCCATGGATCTACAATACAAAGATTTTATTCACGAAGCTCGTGTTAAGATAATTGAGATTCATTAATTTGTACAACCTTACTTTTATGATTGCGATTCCTCATTACTACTGGTACTAGAAAGTCAAAATGTTGCTTGATCTCCAATCTCCTTGACCTCGGATAAAATCTCACCCATACAGAAAATATTTCTGTTGTAAATTGAAAAAAGTGACCACTGCGCTATGTTTTCATCAAGTCAATGTGTTAATTTTAATCATTTGATCAC
Organism: Solanum tuberosum; assembly: GCF_000226075.1. Classification (NCBI taxonomy): domain Eukaryota; kingdom Viridiplantae; phylum Streptophyta; class Magnoliopsida; order Solanales; family Solanaceae; genus Solanum; species Solanum tuberosum. Next base: position 193,118 of record NW_006239402.1, on the reverse strand, counting down.
AGCTTAGTTAAATTCTGTCATAATGGATTTTTCTATGTATTTGGATGCAGAGCCGACTCAACAATATTGGGGGCCTAAAGCGAAACTTAAGAGATTGGCCCTAATATTTAATTTTTTTCATCATATATACTTTTATTTAAAATCTATTTTTCTAGCTATTTTAGATGCGAAGTCATTAGGTACTGTTTTATAATCAATTTGTTTTAATGATTCCATTTCAAATGATAATATAGCTAATTCATTCAATCTCTCTTGAGACATTGTTGATCTTAAAGAATATTTAACCAAATTTTTATTTCGAAAAAACTTCTTTCGGCTGAGGCAACGGTTACATGAACTGTTAACATTATTCTATAAGCGATATGTGTATTTGGAAAAGAATCAAGTCTTTTTATTAGATTGAGTATTTTCATTAGATCATTATCTTCTACTTGTATTATTTCCCTTAACACTTTTAATTCAAAAAAAAAAATCTAAACCGTCAATATCAGAATAACTATTACATGTTAAAGAAAATTCAACGTTAAGACAATATTTTTTTAAAATTCTCATCATCTAGTGATCTCAATATTTTACCACTAAATAAGTAATCAAAAATATTTCCATATGCTTCAATTGGTTCAAATCTATTTTGAAGTGAAAAAATAGTTTGATCTACTCTACATATATAAAGCAATTAACTCTAAAACTCTTCAAGGGACTTTTGTGATTTTCGCTATCCATATTTTCATAAAATTGTTTCTTACGAAATTCAAGTTTATTTTCATCTCATATGCAATTTCTTTAGTATAAATAATAACACTCATAGTACATATAATTTTTTTTTAAATAACATATATAAGTAATTGTTTTTAAAAAATGGGGCCCCCAAAATATATGGGGTCCCAAGCAATGGCCTTAGTGGCCTAGAGGTTAAGACGGCCCTGTTTGGATGTTGTGCAATTCATGCATGTGTTGTTCGGAATTCAGAGACACGCCCTAGCCTTGTAGCAGCACTTAAATCTCAGCTGATTGAAGAGCAACTGAAAACATTCAAATCACACCGTTCAAATGCAACAATGGTGATTAATTAAGATGACCAAGTTAACTGGTGAGTATGCAAACCAGATTTGGATGTCAAACAAATGAAGGACAGTGAATAACGATGGATTGATATGATGAGATCAGGTAAGGTCTTCAATGGGGGAACATACTGCCTGATATGGAAATGTCTTTGCGGCCCCAATATATAAATATGCATGTCAGCCATCAGTCCTACATGTTAGATCTTGGAGGAATATGTGAAGTTGAGATATTCACAGCACTTTCATGTTCACGAATTGTCAATGAATAACAAGAGCTCCATTCCATGTTTGTATGTTTTTATACAGAAGGTACACATGAGGCAAAAAAAAGTATTAAAGAGGTACGCATTCCCATGCTTGTGATTGAAACATGCTATCTACTTTGAAAACAGGATGTTTCTTTGCTATGAAATGTTCTCAGCATCCAATGGTTCTTCTAAGAACATAGATAATAAATATATAGGAAACAAGAGGGCTGCGTGCAATTTTGTTTGTGTAGCATGTGATGACACAGATTGGGTACAGGAATTTAATGTTTCATACTTGCAGCACTCTTTGGTCTCCCCTGTCTTTTACAAACAAATGTGGGCCATAAAATTATCTCTTTACCCCACACACCACAGGTACATACCTAGTGTTATCGCATAAATGGAGTCTAGGGTTAGTAAGTATCCAGACTCACCCTTAATTACTTTTGTAAGGTAGAGAGGTTTGTTTTGAATTCTGATACACTCTCGACTCAAAAAAAAAGAAATCAAAGCAGGGCTGAGAGAATAATAGAGCAGTGATTGTATGCTATATATTGATGAAGTCTCCCTTTCTTACTGATCTTGACTTTTTTTTTCTTATGCTAACTTCACTTCTTGAGATTGATCCTGTCAACTGCCAAGGAATGTACTTATAGGTTTGGTGAAATATAATTCACCTAAGGATACACCCAAAAGTATTCTTTCTGGTGTCTAAATTTGGTCTCAACTTGTTGTAGTTTCACATCCATGATTCAAAGGTCCTTGGTCACCTTATATGATGTAGGACAATCTTTCCCTCATGAGCTAGCTTTTGAAGTTAAGTTAAACACAATATTCACTTCGTTATCATGGTATCACGGCCAGGTCCACCCAATTCTCTATTGTCTTTTATGTTGGGGCCCGTCTTTTATTGGGCGTGCAGTGTTGGAGTCCTATCAATGGATTCAAAGGTCCTTGGTCTACTTATATGGTATTTGACAATCCTTCTCTCACGAGCTAACTAATTCAATTTTCAACAAGTCACTTAAATGAAAATCAAACCAAAAATGTACCCACGAAATGGAAAAGTGTGCAAATTGGGTTGGGGGAAACAAATTAAACATAACATATATAATAAGATAAAGCAAAAATATTCTAAAATTCAGATTCGATCTTCGCACATTGAAAATTGATTCTAAGCAGCTCAAAAAGATGGGGAAAAAAAATCTTTTCTTAAAAAAAGAAAAGTAATACAGTTCGTACATAAGGATTACCCAGCGTCCAAGAAAAGCAAGAGACCTAAATAAACTATCCCCTCTAGAACCGAAGGAATAAAATCTGACAGAACAAAGCAAAGCAAATATAATACATTTGTCTTTTAGCTCAAATAAATTCTTACACCTCTCTGAGCCTATGGATCAAAATGATGCTTTTATTAGTTTATTGCTTAAGTTGGTTGACATTGCTAAACAAAATTATATGAAATTCATACTTTACACTTTTTGTTGAATGCTTATTGTATTTGGCATGATTTTCTTTCTGTTGCAGAATGACGTCCTGCTTGACCATTCATCTTTTCACCAATTTATTGACCACAGAAATTAAAAGAATTGTTAATTATTCTTCATTAAAATTGTTATATCCAATTAGTATCCGTCAATGGAATTTTGCTAGTAGTTGTAAAGGTCGGATGACTGCCGACTTGCCAATACGCGTAACAAAAATTGCATACCAAACAGATGGAAAATAAATTATGATGAGACCAAAGTAGGACTTCAACTGCAGGACCAATAGGCCCACAAAAAACAAATAATGTGTGGGTCAAATTCATGAATGTTAGCCATCTATTTTGTGGCTGCTATATTTAAAATCCCAATGATGAGGATGTTTTGAGACTTTCTCTGCAGTTTCATGTTCGTGAATTGGTCGGGTCCGTCCACCTCCATTCCAAGTTATCGGCTGAAGGAAATGTTTCTCTCAAGGCATATATATGCAATGATTTATTAATTAAATACTCCCTTGTCTCTAATTATTTGTTCACTTTTCCTTTTATAATTGTTCTTAATTACTTATTCATTTTGACAAATCAAGAAAGGACAATTTTTTTTACCTATTATACCATCAATTAAATGACTAATTACTTTGAAAATTATAGAACTTTTCATCCACTTCATAATTAATAAGAGTAAAATGGTAAACTCACTATATCATTAATTATTTTCTTAATATATGTGTCAATTCAAAAGTAGATAAGTAATTAGGGACAGAGGGAGTAAAGATAAAGTGTCCCATGCGTGAGTTCGACACATGCTCCTGTTTTTTTTTATCAAGCAGGGATATGATAGATACTCTTTAAAGAAAAAAGGAAAAAAGAGTTCTAAAATTATTACTAGTATTTTTTAATAAAATTATTCTCCTATGTTCATTCGTATATCTCTTTATTTATTACTCCTTCTCTCCTATTTTATGCGCATTGTTTGTTTGACTTGACACAATTTTTATGAAAGAATTTTGTTTTGAAATATGCGGTCTAACATAATATTTAGATATTTGTGTGTTTGTCATTTCATTAAGAGTAAACGTAAAATTTTAAAATTAATTATTTCTGATTATTATAAGATACTAATATTTTTTATGAGGCGGATCAAAAGAAAAAGAAAGTCATATAAAATGAAATAGAGGAAGAACTTGTTGGAGGTAGGAATTGTTCTAATCATTATTCACGGTTCTGTTGGAACAGTCTGTCGGCTAAGTGTCCGACGCAACATGTGAGAAATGTTGAGCTTAACATAGGAGGACGTAATAATAGATTGATTAGTGAATCATACATTAACACGATGAGGTTAACGAGAGGACAGCATAGAGTAGTCTCAAATCCGTAACGTGTACCAAATCATGCTGCTAATTAAGTTATAAATTGATGTAAACATACAAATTAAAATAAAATATACTATGATTAAGAAAGTATAAACCTATATAACAGACACACATTGGTGTACTGTTTTCATGCAATCAAGTATTTATTTTTTTTCTTCTTTTTTAGTTGGTGTAGCATCAGCATGTGGCATGTGATTTTGCCGCAAAGGGGTAGGAAAACGTCTTTCACAATTGCGGCATCTTCGGGAAAAAGCTCTAGTGTTTTTATGACAGTAAAACTCTAGTTAGCTTGAACATATTTTAATTAACTGTATAGGATAATTGCTACCTAACCATCAACTTCAATACAGAGGAAGAAATTATTTAGTTTTTTCTTTGCCTCTGAAAAAAATTAAATTGAAGACCTCGTGATTTTCAATTTCCGTTACTAACCTTGAACGGGTTGTGGTTCTGTTACCTTTCTTATCCCCAATATAGGTGTACTAACAACTAGTCAACAACAATAATATATTCGGTGTAATAGTAATCGATCAACAAAGACAGAGTAGAGTAGTGATTGTATGCTAGTAATGGCAAGTTCCCCTTTAATTTCTTACCAGTTTTCGACTATTTTCATCATATTAGGAATGTGTATTGATTTGGTAAAATTTGGTCTACCTAATGAGGAGTTCCAAACTGAATATCATCTAAATTCGGTGTCAAATCTTCAAAAACAAATACAGTAATTTTTTAATTCAATTTTCAGCAAGACAGAATCAACAAGCTCCCAAAAATGAAAATCAGAACTCAATGAAGGGAGGAGTAACGTATACATAGTATAATATATGGGGAGAGAGAAATAGTGTATACAATAAGCATACTTGTATACAGAAGATAAAACATGAGATATACTCAATTCACATAACCAGAAGATAAAGCAAGAGATGGCCCCAATTTCAGATTCAACTTTGTACAACGAGAAATGATTCATTGCGGCTTAACGAAAAAGGAAAAAAGCTAAAGCTTATGCACATCGATTATCCAGGCAATCAGAAAAAGTAAGACACTGGAAGAAATTGTCCCCTGCGAACCTAAAGAAGAACAAATCTGGCAGAGAAAACGCCAAAAATGCATAAAACAAGTAGTACAGTTGTCATCTAGCACCAAAATTCTCACACCTCATCCTTATCGAGATGAACGTTACTTGCGCCATCCAATTCTGACCTAATCCCTTTTTCACCGGAATAATAATATTACATCTTACGCTTGCCGGATTTAGGTCGACGGTTAGATTTATCATTCTTTGCAAAAGCGCTACAGAATCCACATGCAGATACTTTAGGAGACGGCGGTTCAATTGCCGGCGACACCTTACCAGTTCGGAAACCGCGATTAGATCGGCTCCTCTCCATGGATCCAGCCGTTTTTGATGAAGCCTTATCAGGCACCGACACTTCCAATTTAGGCTTTTCTTCTCCTTGTCTATCAGTTTTAATAGTAGTTTCTCCTCGTGGATTTCCAAGCTGAATCAATTCACCTGATGCTGTCACTAATTTGTCATCCCATACTAATCCTGATGAGCCTTGTCGCCGGAACGACGTCGCAGATCTCTGTAATCCAGCCATCGTATACAGAGAATGATCAAAATTGAAGAGGGCAACAGAATTTTGCTTGTTGTTCTATAGTGGTGCAGTGTAGATCTTTCTTGGTATGAGAACAAGTATGGAGGCCCGGGCTATTGTGGATGGACTTTTCCTCACATGTTTGTGTACCAGTGCCGTATTTATAGAATGGACGAGATGGGAATGGGACCAATGTTATAAAAGTAGTAAATGGTTAGCTAATTAAGATTTTTCATTCACTATAATTTGGTTTATGGAATATCAGATAAGATAAGAATAAATTTATACATTCCATCACAAATAAAGTATAAATATATTTTTGGAATAACTTAAATCGCGAATCAAATCATTTCTATAGATAAGTTAAGTACACGATTAGTATAGATATATTTATTTTTAATAAAATAATTTATAGTTATACAAATATTTATTATCACAAATTTCAAAAGTCTTTATTATTTTTCTTAAATTTCATGTCAAATTAAATTATCTCACATAAATTGAAATTTGAAACGAATGAAGTATAAGATTAGTGTACTTTTTTCTTAATCAAATAATCTTTAAGTTTTATTTGTTTCAAACTCGCGATAAGGTAACCTTATTTGCAAGATTCATAAATACTTCTAGGTGATATAATATAATACTAATTTTTTTTTATAGATATTGAAATTTGTGTATAGTCCGAGGCGAAGTCAATATTAAAATTTTGGAGGTTCTAAATTTCCTTCTCCTTCCTTAACATTGAGTTGTCAATCAATTTTGTTAAGGGTTCACAAGTTATTACTTAAGTTTCTAGTAAAAATATAGGATCTACGAAAAAGTTACTGGACTCGTCTGAACCCAGAACTCATCTAGCTCCGCCCTTGTGTATAGCTAGAAATTTTTATACTAGTCATCCATAGTAACAATATTTTACAATAATGGCCAAGTTATCTTTGAAATAATTTGCATAATATGTTATATTATAAATAATAAAAATTTTCCATGATAACAAAAATGTATCTAAATAATTGTCTTTACCATTAGAATTAATATATTTTTATTTGTTGTTACTCACTTTATTTATTTTTTTGTTTTTTATCCATACTTACTAGTATAAGATAATTTTTTAAAGTGATTTACGAAGTGTAATTTTTTTTATTTCTTTTTTCAGATGTAAATTATTTATTCATGTTTCAAAATTAAACTTTATGATTAGCTCACGGGCGGTTGAAGGTAGTCGGCCGTTCGGCAACTCCCCGCGTAATGAATTTATTAGATGTAATTTTTTATTGAGCATTATTTCTTTTACCTAATTAATGATACTTAATAAGGCATGTGTTGATCAATTTTTTTTATTTTTATTTTACATTAAATTATGAATTCAAGCTTTGTTTAATACTTCAATTTACAAAAAAAAAATCTGACTCACTGGTTTCGTTTTGACCGTAACTCTGTGACTATTTGATATCAATAAATTAATAAATGAAAATAAAAGTCTGTGACTATAGGAATCTGAAAAATAATATACCTCTGCGCTTCTGCCAAATTGTCTGTTTCTTCATTTTTTTAATGATTTTTTTTGTTGTCCTTATATTTTTCTTCATGGCCTAAATGATTTTGGTCAAATTGTAGAAATTTGCAAAACACGGCTACATTTGGGTAAAAGTGTAATAATTCCTTCGATTGTTTGCATTATCGACATGGTTGTTGTTTTCTATTGGTTACATTTGTGGCTAATAATTTGTAAAATCAGCCTATTCTTAAATGTACTCAAGAAATAAATTTCAATCTATTTGATTATATTCCAAATATGTTTTATGGATGTGCTGAAAATAATCTTTCAACTTTTATAATATAGGAATAAGATTGTGTATTTACCATCATTCTCTATCCTAATAAGAACCTTTTTGTGGGAAGGTATTTATTATTGTTCTTGTAGATTATAATCCGGAGTCATTATCGAAAAGATCTAATCTTTTAGCAATTCAATTATAGAGTGTCATTTATTTATTACTAATTTTTCAATTCAGTCATTATTTATCTGAAATAGTTTAATTATTTTAAGAAAAAATTGAGGGTTAGAGGAAAAAATTACAAAATGAAAAATTAAAATGAAAGTTTAAATGATCTACAATAAAGAGGAAAAATATTATTGGGAAAGTCAACACACTTAATTGTACTTAAAACAGAATGACTATGAGACCATAGGCCATAGGGTTTGGTAAATTAGCTATGTAAGGCTCAACATATTAATTTCCCGTCTATCCAATTTATGGGTTCTAGCTACTTCACCATTTAATAGTGTTATTGAAACAAAATTCTTAGAATTCCAACTTTATTAATTGGCAAAATATACAAAAATGTGCCATTTAATTTGGTTTCGATTGACATTATGTTCTTTAATTTTCTATGAATATAAATAGATACTTAAACTTATATAAAATTGAACAAATAGACACGCACATCCTGTTTGATTGCTAAATGTTAATTAAGGAGAAAACTATGTTAATTTGGTTTCAATTTTACAAGATAATGATGCTATCTTTTGTACTATTTTTAATCCTTTCCGATTATTCACATGTCCACATCACTAGATTAAAAAAAATGCCAATTAAGAGGTGGCCTACAACATTTGTTGGGAGGAGTATTCAAATGCATGTGGACTTTTCCATTAATCAAAAGTCACTAAAGCCATAGCCAATTGGGCCTCGTCACCATCAACGTTACGTAGAAATTTGCGTGTTCCTTTCAATCATGGCAACTTAATTTATTTTCATCTTTCTAATGTTTATTTATGTCAAAGTATAGAAGAAGTCAATAGGTGAAAAATTCAAGCCCACCATCCCACTCAGCTCAATTATTACTTCTTCCGTCTCAAATATTTGTTACAATTGTCATGTTTCGCTTCATATGATAAGTATTCGGAAATGGAAAAAATAGTAAACTAAGCAAGCTTTATTTTTCTCATTTGTTAATTGATGTATGATTAGGATTTTGAATTCGGTGAGAGAAATTCAAAGTCTATAAACACTCATAGCACCCCACGCTACGCATCAATGTCAAAGCATTTAATCATCACATCATCAACATTCATTATCATTAGCCATTTGTTGTGAAGATTCAAGTTGCTTTTTTGGCTTTTTGCCTTATTTAATTGATGGCCAAAAATTGTTGTCTTGTCCTTATGAAGTGCCTAGTAAATGCCAAACCCCTAAAAGATACCCATGGCAAGGAAGTAGGAATTCAATTTGGATTGAAGTACTGAAACTGATTCTCCCTCCGTCCTAATTACTTGTCCACTTTTCCTTTTTAGTTGTCACTAATCACTTGTCCATTTTGACAAATCAAGAAATGACAAATTATTTTTACCTATTATACCCTCAATTAATCACTTTGAAAAAGGTAGAACTTCTTGAAACTCTTAGGGGTCGTTTGGTGTGAGAGTTAAAAATAAATAGTGATGGGATAAGAAAATAATGAAGAGATAAAATTTGTGTATCTTGTTTGGTTGCCATGTTTGGGATAACTTATTCCACCATTTATATCATAGTGACGGGATAAGTTATCCCATATACATGGCGGGATAAGTTATCACAAGATTGCTAACCTCAGGATAACTAATTCATCCACTTCATAATTAATAGGGGTAAATGGTAAACTCACTATGTTAATCATTGTTTTCTTAATAGGTGCGTCAATTCAAAAATGACCAAATAATTAGGGACATAGGGGGTAATAAAAGATTGATATGTTTAGTGATAAGTTATTTCTATCAAAATTACTTATATATTGTTAAAGCTATTTACAAAATAATATATGCATATTAGGAGAATAACGTGTTAGGATCGAAATAATTAGGTGCATGTGGAAGCTAACAACGCAAATCACAAAAGACCATGAGTAAGAGGACAAACGAGGGGGTTACCAACCTAACGAATGATGAAAATGAAATAAACATGGAGTTATCATAATCATGAGGGTTACCAACTTGTGCTATTTATAACTTATACATCACCCGGTTCTTAAAAAATTTGTTATGCTTAATTTTGAGAATCAATTTGATTAATTTTAGAATTATATTGAATTAGATTAATTTTAGAATTATATTGAATTAGATTAATTTAATATTTTAACATTAAAATTTAGATATTGAAAACTATATAAAAAAATATAAGATACATTTTTTTCATATTAATATGGTGAAAAAAATATAAATTTTTGATTAAAAACTTATCTAATTTGCCTCAAAAAGAAAAAAATTGTGACAAATAATTTGAGGTAATTTGCATGTTTACCAAATATATAAATATTATATATAATTTGTAAGTGCTTATAAATTAATTTCCCTAACTTAGCCAAACATCCCTTACGTCAACTAGTGGGATTAAATCAACCATTATCATTATTCTTTAAACGTTATTTCCCTCTCAATTTGCTAGAAAACCCACGCTCTATTCCCTTTATAACATGGCTAGTAAGGATGGTAAGCACCTCACTTCCAACTCGAAGATTGTGAATTTAAGTCAGAGAGCAAAAAATAAAAAAATAGTAAGGTTTAGGTTTCCCATGTATCATTATTAGCCTTTCACCTTCTTCTATAGAAAAATACCATTTATTAATCACTTTTCAACCAAATCTAAAAAAAACGTCAAGATCAAATTTGAGGGGAGAAATCCTGGGACATTAGTTGGATGAATAACAGATAGTGGGTTATTCCTGAGTGGGCCTTTGGGGTAAGGCCTGGTGCGCTTTCTTAACAAGGTGGTCAATGGTCATTAGAAGAAGGAAACATTTGGTTAAATTACGTAATTACACTACTTAAGATAACAATTTTTTTTAAAATTCTTATCATTTGAATTTAATTACAAAAATCTTCTTTTTACTTCTCTCTCTTAACATTATGGATACATCACTCTACTTTTATCAGATACATACATAACTCATGTATTGTCTGTTGTGTATTGGGCGAAGGAGCAATGTATCCACGAATTCTAATAAATCTGAGATTATTATAATTTGAGAAATTTTTGAATAAAATATAATTAACACCAATTATTGGGTTTTTTGTACTTTATACGATAAATATCTTTAGTATAACTACTCAATCACATGATAGTAAAATTTCCTCTTAAAAGAACTAGGTTTTGCCGTCTTATCTTTTTCTTTTGCCTTTTTGTTTTAACTTTTAAAGATGAATCGTTATAAATACAATCAGCTAACGCAAAGATGTTAAATTATACGAGTGATATACAATGATGAAAAGTAATTTAATTAAATTTAATAAAACGAGAAACAGGAGGTGCAATTTAAGATGCTCGCAACAAAACATCTATATTTTACATCTTTGGTTATTCTAGGAAGAATAAAATAAGATCGAGGATATTAAATATTTGGCCATGCGATATGGTATCATGATATGAAATCATGATATGGTATCATGATATGGTATCATGATATGGTATCATGATATGGTATCATGATATGGTATCATGATATGGTATCATGATATGGTATCATGATATGGTATCATGATATGGTATCATGATATGGTATCATGATATGGTATCATGATATGGTATCATGATATGGTATCATGATATGGTATCATGATATGGTATCATGATATGGTATCATGATATGGTATCATGATATCAAATAAACAAAAATTTATAAAATCGCATAATAAATTATTACAAAGTTATTTGTTCTCCACTTAAGTAATTGTTTCATCTAACTTTAATTTAATAAAAAAAATTGAACATAAAGTGTAGTGTACTAGTTTTTATTATAATTCTCCCACATAGTATGGATAATTTTCTCACGTTGAACTTGCATTTCTCGATCATGTGACTGAGAAGACGAACCAACATTGTTACTTTGAGCCATTTGTTGGTCAATATCCTCTGCAACTATATCTTCATGTTCATAGGCCATAAATATTTCATCACTACTTTGATATTCTCGCAAATAATTATGTAACACTGCACAAGTTATGACAATTTTCACTTGTGTATCATTATCATTGTGGTTCATGCCTTGTTTCAGTATTCTAAATCTATTTTTCCAAGTCTCCAAAAGTCCGTTCAATCACATTACGCAGAGATGAATGCCTATAATTAAATAGTTCTTTGGCATTTTTGAGGCTCTCTTTCACTTCCTCGGTAATCTTGCAAATGATAGCGTAGTCCTTTGTATGGAGCTAAAAATCTTTTTGTGTTTCGGAAACCAAGCATCAACAACATAATATTTATCTACCAAAAAACATTTTTATAAAGAATTACTAAAAGCATATGTGACGTAAATGAGACAGCTTTGTGTAAATAAATAATATTTATTCTAAGGATGTAATTTAAAGTTATCATGTGGCGGAAATGGAAATTGTGAAGTTGGTTTAACAAGTGCATTCTCAAGTACTTTACTATCATGTGCAGTACCTTCCCAACCAGCAGCAACAAATGTAAATCGTGTATCAAAATCACAAACACGTAAGACATTTTGTGATGTTCTTCCTTTGCGATTACGATATGCTTGTTGCACTGCTTTAGGAACCTCCTCTTCTATATATGTTACATCAATCGCACCAACACAATCCTACCAAATCAAAAATACATCAATATTAGTTTAGTGAACATAAAATAAATTGGAAGCATTATAGAATGCACTTCATAAAAATAATATTTGTAAGAGTAATAAAAATAGTGCTTCCAAGACAATGCAAAGTCATAAAAATAAATATTATCTCTTTAAACAAAGTTGATAGGAAATATGTAACCTAAATACTAATAACTTACACATAAAATATAAATGTTCACTTATTAAGGCCATAAAATAAATTATTAATGTGATTGAAATTTACCTAACCAAGGCCAAAATCGAGTATTATGTCGAAATTTTTGGAAATGTACACCAGTCATATTTTTTGGTTGTATAAATGTTGGTGTCATCTTGCTAATTGCCTCGGCAACTATTTTAACATGCCGGTTAATTGTTTCAAGTGAATGTTTGAAAAGTTTTCACAATCGTGAGGTGTGATTTAAAGTGACTATATGTTGGTAGAGAATAATAAATTTTATGTCGATGAGAATAATAATTTTAAAAGTAATGATGTGATTATAAATTTTATTTACATATGAAACAAATGGTTAGTAGATATAAATGTGGGGTTGTTTTTAACAAAATATAAACTCATGGATCAATTATTGTATTAAAATACCTCAAATCATGATATGGAATCACCATATAATTCCATATCATGGTTTTTTGGAGAATATGGTATCACCTCTCATGATATGGAATCATGAGATGGAATCAGCGTAAAATTATATGTCCAAACGTTGATTCCATCTCGCGATATGGTATCGCATGGCCAAACGCCTACTTAGTATAAGATTAAATCAGTAAAATGTCCAAGCATCAAATGCAAGACATTTAAGAAATTCCATTTAGTATATATTGGAGTAAATATTTATTTCCATTTAGTATTTACGCCAAGTTAACAAATTAATGTTATAAAAACACTAGCTGAAAAGTCAATATTTTTCTTTTTTCATAGGTAAACAACCTCTCTATCAGTATGAAATAATGATAAAATTTGCGTACAATCTATTCTCTCAAATGACCAGATATTAAAGGATTTCATTGTTGTTGGTGTAGTATATATGTTTTTGGAACTGGGAAGAGAAAGAATTTGGAGCTCATTCATTCAGCAAGAAGTTGGAGGATGCAAGATAGGGATGTAGCAACAGTCCTTTAATGGGGAAATTCTGCAAGTGCACCCCTTTAATTGTACCACACCCTTCAATCCAATGCCATTCCCATTTAGTACCATTTTCTGCACATTCTCTCCATACCAACATTCCTGATCCAAGATCTCTGTACAAGCACATTGCCCCACCAATGCACACACATCTGGTGTTAATACTACCCCATCTTCCTTTACCTCCAAACAATTTTGCCCACAATTCTTGTGGCACCTTCTCAATCATTCTCCAATTATTTGATTCCTCAAGCTGCCATATACATGCCCCTGCATCACTAGTTCCACCAACAAGACATAATTTCCCATTTCTTTCTACCAGTGCTGCAAATTCAAGCCTGTCAGCCATCGGCACTCCTAATTCTCTCCAATTTTTGTTCCTAATTTCGAATCCCATTACGGTATAAGCCCGGGCTGAGGTGATCCAATACAGGATGCCGTTGCAGTAAACACTCTCATTTGGGGTCCAAACTGTTAGCCTTACTGCAAATTCCATCGGCATTGATCCTATTGTTTTCCAGTTTTCGTGAACAGAGTCGTACACTTCTAAGCTGGGCTCGTACGAAGCACCTCCTCCGACGCTGCTTGCCTCTGACATCCCTCCGGCAACATAGACCTGGAAGTTTGCTGAATTCAGTGATATTACCCCAACAGCTGGATTAGTTCTCGTGACATTTAGCTTTGGGAGGTTCCTGAATTGGCGAGTGAAAGGGTTGCATATGGCTAATTGAAGAGCAGTAGTTGTGGTTTCTCTCAGTAGTATTAGGCCATTAACTGCTGCAATTGGGCGAATTGGGTTGGGAATGAAGTCAAGAGGCAATAGATGCCAAGAATCCTTAATTGGGTTGTGAGCACAAATAAAATGCCCATGGTTGCGTGTGGGCAATGCTAGAAACCACGGCGGATATTGCCGCCATGGCAGCGTTGCCCATGAAAGTGAATTGTTAGCACATGTGTGCCAACTCTTGCAGGTGGATTTAGCCCTGGCTAATGAATCAGGAGAAAGATAAGAGAAAATGTTGGCTAGGAGTTCAAAAGGCAGGTTGCTCCACATATCGTCAGACGTCCTAAATGCTTTTGCTACATGGAGATATGGAAGACTATATATGTGTGGCACAAACTGCAAGTGATTGTGGCTCAGCAATGATTGAAGGAGAAAAAAATTATTCCCTCCGTTTCAATTTATTTGTTTTGCTTTTCTTTTGCATCTGTTCCGACTTTACACAAACCCCAAGATTAAAACCATACTTTTCAAAAAAAAATATTATTTTGTATAAACTTCATATCAAGTCAAAATCAGATAAATAAATTGAAACAAAAGGTGTAGTCGAAGGCTTTTGATTTAGCATAGAGATGCGTGACCATCATGTGAATGTCAAAGTTCTGTTATTTTTTTGGTACTGTTTTTGTTGTTTTCTGGATATTTTAATGCTTAGACGTAGTTCTTGGAAGTGCCCAAGAGCCATCAAAGTTCAAATAGAAAGATAGAAAAAAGAAGTGCAATTTGTAGCCATCCTTTTAATTCTGGATAATGAAAGTAGCCACCCTGCCCTCAGCCCTTGCAGCAGTACGGGCAGTCATCAACTTGGCATTAGTTACTGTTAAATTAAATATATATTAATATATTATGCCTCACCTATATGACCAAACTTATTGATTGATTATGATTATCTACCTCATATGTTTGACACGATCATACATGAGTGAGTTTCCCGTCTTTGACTTATTAAATTGTAATGATAATGACCTCAATCCCTTTCGGATTTCCAGGGACATTATTATAAATTATCAACTTACAAGTTGATAATACGGAGAAGTTTAGAACACTTATTTATTATGGTTACTCAATTAATAATTATTATTTTATAAAATTGATTGAAGAAAAATTGAAATCCAACAAAAATGTGATTTTTGAGATGATATTAGATTAATTGAGTTATCATCTTAAAAATCAACCTATAATATAAAATATTAATTAAGTATTGAATATTTCAAACTATGATTTTTTTAGAGATAATCTTTAAGTTTTAAGACTTATCCTTTTGTAAGAAATTAAGAAAACGTCTTAGTCCCTTGTAATTTACGTAATTTGCTAGAAAAAAAATTCCGTGCGCGCCTAGTTCTTTTGAGAATTTGGTTGTCATTAGAACCTTAAATTCCTCTTTTCCAGTTAAATCATATTATTATTGGTTTAATAAACCATAAATCCAAATTAAACTTGAAATGGTACTACAACTGGACTCTAAATAAATTTCTATTTTTACTGTGTTTGGTATAAAATGTACTATTTATAGGATTTTCTATGTAAACCCCTTTACTATGATATTGTGAAAAGAGGGCCAACAGGAGGTATAAAATTACGTTTAGGGGTATGATATAAAAAAAATTAGTTTGGTTATTTTGATTTCCAAATATTATCTTATTATCGGATCAAATCGGTATGGTTCGGATCGGCATTTATGGTACATTAATTTTGTAATCATAATTTGATTGATTTGTAAATTACAAATACTTATATGATCAAATTTTCAAGAAACGATTTAACTATATTATACTAACACCTTGTACACATATTCAAAATAAAGTACAAACAATTTCCTTTGTTAATCAATCACCAAAAAGAACATTTCAATCAAGATAGAGTAGTCAAAGATCAAGCGTCTAAATAATTAATTTTGTACTAATATATATATAAATTTTATATAGAGAAAAAGTTCAAATATGCCATTGAATTTTGAGATAAGACTCATCTATGTCATCCATTAAAAGTTTGTTCATCTATGCCATTCCCGTTTGAGAAAAGGTTCATCCATGCCATTATTTGTTAACTAAAAATATTTTTGATTTTGCAAAATCATTTTTTATACGTGGTAAATTATGATTCGGCCACGTCATTAATTATATCATCTTTTAAATGGAAAAATGTTCAAATATGCCATCGAACTTTGAGAAAATGCTTATCTATGCCATTCGTTAAAAGTTTGACTAATTTATGTCATTTCAGTTAACAAATAATGACATGGATGAGCATTTTCTCAAACAAAAATAGCATAATATGAGCCAAACTTTTGCGAATGGCATAGATGAACATTTTTCAAAGTTCGATGACATATTTAAGTTTTTTCCCTTTTACATATAACTATATAGTACTATAATATATGAAATCAAAATTTAAAAAACGCATACCAAATATCATGTGTGATATCAAAATTTTTAGTTTTGATATGATATTCAATATCAACCGTAATTAAGATTTTTTTCCTTTTTGAAAAGTAAACTTCCTTTTGGATGTCGATTTCTATGCTTTTTTTCCAAGGCTACAATGACAAAATAAAATTTGTATACATTTGTGTCATTTTTGCCAAATAAAAAAAAACCCCGGAAAGTGATGGGTACCGTTCAGGGTCTCCGTGGCCCAACAAAAAAGAGGTCTGTATTTTCTTTCCTTATTTGAAAAAAGGTTTATGGCCCTTTTCAGCAACACTTCGTAGCTTTTGACAATTGGCATGGCGTCTACATCAAAGAAATGGGCACGGGACCTCTATTTCGTCTCGTCCAGGCTATACTTTCTTCTAATACTTTTCCAACTCCCACTTTTCAGGTTCTAATTTACTTCTCAATCAATTCTCCATTCCAACAAATGTTAGGTTTTTGTTAATGGAATATTGAACGCCCTTACAAAATTGACCTTGATTGGGAATACTTATTAATACTCGCAATGCAATGCAGTGTATTCACATTGATTGGTTATTGGTTTAATTAATGTTGTTAATGGCACGAATCAAGCTAGTAGACTATCATTGTGCCTTTTGCATTTTTGAAAATTCAGAGTTTATGGGTTTGATTGCAGATTCCCTTGTAGAATTGGTACATGTACCACACCAATTGAAGTGTCACTGTCTCTATTGTACGCAAATGGAGTTGTTCCAGGAGGTATGGTAAAAGCCCTGATTTACCCAGGAGCAGTAGCAAAAGCCATTTATAAGAACAACGCCATCCCAAGCTATGGGAAGCTTCTAGAAGCCTACAAATTCACCAACATGAAGGAATCTTATATAACTCATGATCTCCAGAACTTAGAGGTTAATTATCAATTTATAATTCTGCTTGAATTTGGGGGTTCTTCTTTTTCAGTACTTGTGTTTAATTTTATAGTAATTTTTTTGGTTTTGGGTGACACAGGTTATAGTAGGAAGTTACTTGTCGGTGGCAGGAGCACTATTGGGTCTAATGAAATCAGGGAGATTTAGTCTTATTGGGATTCTTCTCATCACATGGGGTCTTGACAATCAAGTACTTTTTAGGAATTCCGCAAGTGTAGTCATATACCCAACTATGCTAATTGTTTTGCTTTCTGCCTTCTTTTCTATCAGAGCAGATGTCACAAAGATGATACGTTTCTCCAAACAACAGGCCTCTATTAGAAATGAACAAAAGCAAAAGATAACTAGAGTTAGATATGCTAGCTAATTGATTGCCACTTTCTTATTTTTTTTTTTGTCATACATTTAGGTTGCAATACTTTCTTATCAATATTTCTTCATAAAGTGATTACTATATTGCAGTAATTTTAATGCTGACAAGTACCAAGCACTGAGTCACAGTGGCAAACAGCCATTGGGGCATTTATTTTCATACCTCAATCATGGTGACAAAATACTATGTTTCCTGTAGAAGTCTTTTCTTTGTTGTGGTGTCATTAGTCATTACTTATAGAGAAAATTAAGTAAATATAGTAGGTCCCGTCGTGTTTGTGCAATTAGAAGTTAGTTTTCTTTAAAAATTATCAACATCTGCAATTTATATACAGAAGAAAGATTGATATCAATAAGGATTGTAGTTGAGTGATCATTACTCCTTTTATCTTTTAACAAGATGTAACTTGATCGAATTCATGGTATAAAGTAAAGCAGATGATATGTTAGTAACCAAAGACCCAAAAAGCAGATGATTTTTTCATTTTCCAATAGAGAATCTAATGTGGGCCTAGCCCTCACCTTGATGAATCATATGGTGGGACCCAGCAGCGGCAAGACAAAGCACCACCCTACACTAGGTAACAAGGATTTCTGTCTTTTTGTTTTTTGGTTCAATGGGTTAATTATTTGTTTAGCAAATAGGAAAATGTGATGGAGAAAGATAAAACATAAAAGAGATTCCTTCTATAATGAGCAGTAGAAATCGGTGGAGTAACTGATTGGAGAATAATGGAGCTGTCCCACTGCAATTAACAATAAGATCTCCTTCCTACTAGGGATTCTTCTCAATTACAAAGAAAAATATTTGAGTTTTCGCTTCATACAAGGTTTTGCTTTTCTCAAATTCTTTTTGGGTAAAGCTTGTTGGTGACTTGGAAAAGTTACTACCTTTAGCTTCAGATTCTTTTCTAGTACAAAGAATCTTGTACTGAGAGTTCAGTGACCCCCAACTAGAGAGGCGGCTGCATCATGGAAGCTGAGAATATTCTCAGAATCATAAGAAAATTTGCACTTGCAGAGGTGTTTTTATGCTTCTAATGGCTAGCTGCTGTTGGAGGGTTTTCACATTTGCTGCAAATTTCTTGCTATTCCTCTGTTTTCCTTCTCTAGGATAAAGCAAGAGAAGTTCAAGAATTCTGTTTCAGGTAAAAATGGGTACTGTTTTTTATTGAATCAGATCTAAGAGGACTACCCCCGCTGCACTTTTGTAATTTTGACATCTTTTTTACCCAATAAGAGATTCTTTCTCTCAGGTTTAGAAAAGTTGGCCTGAACTTTGTAGAGAAGAATGATGATGTCTTTCAGTTCATTGAACTATTCAACATGTACCTTAGCTCGTATGAACAGCCACCATAGCCATAACAGAACAAGAAAAAGTTCAGCTTTTGCGACACCTCCTTCATCCATCATCTCACAAACTGAAGAAAGCAGAAATCTAGCCAACTCAATGGAGAATTCTCCTTTAGATGCGGCTTCAAAGCGCCCAGATTCCTCTGTTTTGCTCACCCATAAAAATGCAATAGGGATCATTGGGGGGTTATCCATTGGAACCACTCTTAATTTTGTGAGCAAACTTGTCACATGGAGTTCCAAAGATAGTGGAAATGACATTCCCTTTGTTCTTTGTTCCGATCCTGTTCTTAACAAAGAGCTTTCATTCCATGAAAGAGGTTCTAGTTCTTACCTCACTGGTAAAAATAAAAACTTACTAAAAGATCATGCTCCAGTTGTTGAAAATCTTAGGCACAAAAGGATCTTTCTTGAGAAATCTGGAGCTAGATGCATTGTCATGCCTTGTTACATATCACATTCTTGGCATGATGAGGTTGCACTAGGGTCTTCAGTTCCTGTCCTTCATATGGCAGAGTGTGTGGCCAAGGAGCTCAAAGAAGCGAATTTGCGACCACTAGAAGCTGGGAGTACTCTGCGCATTGGAGTTCTGGCTTCGGATGCAACTTTGTCTGCTGGATTTTATCAGGAGAAACTTCAAAATGAGGTATCCACAGTTGTTCTTGTAACTTTTTATGCCATACCTTTATGTGATTGTTTCAACCATCTATTTATGTGTATCAGTTTCAGTATATGACTAGTTCAAGAAACAACCATCTTTCCTTTATTTATCCTGTTCTAACAACCTCGTAACTTGTGAATTCATAATGGTTCAAGAACTTATATTGGATACTATTGATCATGGGAGGATGGTATGCTAATAGGATAAGCTGTATGTCCAGTCTTGTGCTTTGAGTGCCATGAGATAGGAAACATCTAAATAGCACTTATATATCTGGCTGTTCAATGATATAGTAATCCCACTTGTAAGATGATCTTCATGTGATCATTCCCTCTGAGAAGAAAAAACAGTTTATAATGAAACTAGTCAGTTACCCTTCTGACATGGGTCTTAGGCTCCTCTTCATGCGATAGTTTGTTGGAAACTAACTGCTCAGCAGTCCTTTAATTTATTTCATTCAGTGCTATATTGAGCATTGATTTTGCAACTTTATACGATGCATATACTGATAATTTTCTAGTCCCACAGTTTGTATTCTCATAGGTTGCAAATCTTGTAGATTGCCGGCCCTGCATGATTCCAAGTATGTTTAGTGCCACTCAGAAAGGAGAATTGTGTAAAGTTAGTTTTCAATGATCAGCCGGCTCCCTCTTTTCCCCCTTGAAGTAATTGCAGCAAAAAAACTGCCCATTTTTCTCATATTCTTTCTTTATGCCACAACACCTTTGCCTTTATACTTTTGAACCTCTCCGAGCTGTTGCATAGAAGGACCTAGCCAGTTTGCAGTTTAGACGTACCAAAGTAACTTGAAATTTCTTCTTCAGAAGCAACTTAAGAACAAACAGAGCAGGGATATTTCATCTTTGCCCAGCAAAGCTTCGATATGATGGTGAAGGGAAGACATGTTTTTCTTCAGCCGGATTTGATATGCATTGTCAGGCAATTCAATTAAAAGTAGCAATAAATAGGGAGTTGAGCATTAAAGTCGTGGAAACCTTCAATGGTAAAGATCTGTCTTATGTAGACATGTAGGTCAATCAATTTTGAGTATTGTGACTATTCACGGAATGCTATCAAAGGCATATCCAGAGAGAAACAAGATAGCCCCCTGTTCTAAGCGTCACAGTGATAGATGCTGTAGGTATTTGGACGACAGTGCTTCAATCTTCTTATCATTTCCATTTCTTAAAAAAAGTTCTTATCATTTCCCTAATTAGAGATGCTTGTCAATTTTCTTGTCTCAAAGGAAGCTATATATATATATTCTTTGTGTGAAAGTCTGTGTGTGTGTATGCCTCTAAGTACTACTACCAACTAGCAGGCATGTGAAACATCAAGTTTTGGATATGTTCAATGGCACAGTAATACTATAGTTAGGTGGTTTATTCATCAACAGTTGGAGTTATCACTGATGGTCATTTTTTATTCGGCTTTTACTGAGTGTAGGGTTTTGAAGTTGTGCTGCCAGATAAGGCAACTATGGAACACACAGTAATCCCTTCGCTAGAAGCCTTGAACAGGAAGGACATTGAAGGGGCACAAAATTTGTTCAGAATCGCGCTACAAGTTCTTGTGGTAAGGGCAGTTAACACTATCATAATTGCCTCAGATGACATGCGTGATCTGTTACCTCCAGACGATCCTCTTCTGAAGAAATGTGTCGACCCAATGGATGCGTTGGCCAGGTCAACTGTGAAATTTCTTCAATCAGTTGAAGGGAATGCATAAATACACCCACAAACAGGCGGAGCTACAGGTCTGTTTACGAGTTCAGTAGAACCCAATCCCAAACCGCGTATTTCTGTTTAAAAGTTCCTTTAGTTTGAATTAATAATTTATTCAGTAGAGTCAGAACCCAATAAGCTGCCTTTTCTAAATCCAGAACCCATAAATTCAAAATTGTGCCTCCGCACCCACAAATATAAATATACATATTATATTTTGTTTGTAATTCTTTAGAAGTCATTGATTTTTATCGTGAAAGAATATGGGCTCTATCGCCCCTCAAATATGTAATAGACCAAAGGGAGGTGTATCTTTATGGAATATTGAATGAAAAAGAATTGATTAATCATGCAAGTGAAATTGTGAACTGGCTTCTTTTATAATGAATCATGTTCTTTTAAGATTACTTTCGGATTCCAAAATGGCTATGAATACCAGTAGAAAGTGTGAAAAAAAAGCCTCTATTTCAGTAGAAAGTGCAAACCCAGCAGCACTCCTCGTCTCTCCACTTAAATCACGTAAATTATAACTTACACCATCCTGTGCCGACCTCTGTCTAAACAAGAATCACCTGAAGTATTGAACCCTTGTAAGAAAAACATGATAAAGTCGGTAACTTTTTACATTCTTGCATGAAAATAACCATATCCCCTTCAACTATTTAATACTTTATTCACTCCATCAAAATAACCAATATCCAAACGAAGAAGCTAACCATCTCTCTGCTTCACTAATCCAACTTTGTAAGTTCGTTGCTACAAATGCATTTCTCAGTTACTTGATTTTAC
Source organism: Solanum tuberosum (assembly GCF_000226075.1). Lineage (NCBI taxonomy): Eukaryota > Viridiplantae > Streptophyta > Magnoliopsida > Solanales > Solanaceae > Solanum > Solanum tuberosum. The sequence continues at coordinate 170,609 of NW_006239402.1, read as the reverse complement.
ATAATGCAGCTAATTGTTCGGTTGATCTCATTTTTGCTACTTTTACAAGTAGAAATAGTTGGAGGGTTTCAGGAAAATATCACTAATGGCTCGTCCAAATCTTCTTCATTATGGCTTAAAAGAGTGGTGAAGAATCCACGAGCCATTGGGTGCGGGAATAGGCCCTGGATTTGCGATGAAGTGGACTTTCCTCCAAGAATAAAGAAGCGTTGTTGCAGGAATCGCTGTATTGATGTCACATCTGATGTGAATAACTGTGGATTTTGTGGAATAAAATGTCCCTTCACATGGCAATGCTGCCGAGGAATTTGCATCAATACTAACATGAGCCCTTTTCATTGTGGAAGCTGTGTGCATAGATGCCAGCCTCCAAGCCTTTGTTTTAATGGAATGTGTGGCTATGCTCAACCAATCCCCCCCTGGCCGTTCCCACCTCGGCCACCATATCCGTTCCCACCAAAGCCGCCTCTGCCACCATATCTGTTCCCACCAAAACCTCCCTTTCCTTGGCCACCACATCCGTACCCACCAAGGATGCCTCGGCCACCGTGCTCACCCCCTCCGTGGCTTTAATGTTGACAATGAAGCCTTTTCTATAAATGGAAAACATCAGTTGAACTCTCAAACGTCATCGCCATTTCTTAAGTTCATTCTTGACTTCTTTCTCCAGAGTTTGATTCTTTGTTCTATTGTTCGTAGAAGAAGATTACACTATGGTATCTCTGTGAATTCTTCATCTAAATGTATAACTTTCCTCGATCATTGTAATTGTGATTTCATTTGCAAGTTTTTCGATCATTTGTCTATCAGAACTAACTTCTATGATGTATGGAACTATGAAAATTATGCTAAGGATAAATTAAAGTAGTTAACACCATGGACACTGCTGAATAACTAAGGCACCCACATTGAACTGTTGTAAGAGAGTACTTATAACTTGCATCTCATCAAATACAAGCCTTTTATGATTAGTGAAGCTATACATTCATTCCAGTCAGCATAAATCATGAATATGCAGAGCAATTTATATTCTTGATAAATCTATACTACAACTAGATTTGATAAATTCAGATTGTACTACTTAATATCTTATCAAATTAAAAATTTCTGCAGCTCTCACACAAGAAAATTTCTGGTATCACCTCCTCCTCATGATCATCAATGCCAGTGCACATTGTGTGGAACCACACTTGGCAAGCATCACAATTTACCATTCTCTCCCCATCATCATCCCTGGCCCCACAAATACAACTGACCTTTAACTTTATGGGCCCACCTTCATACCTCAGTTCAGTATCCAAGTCCAGCCCACAACCTCTCACCCAAACGTGTGCATCTCTGCCCACTGCGCATGATAGCAGCCTCTCATCCTCTATTCCCCTCAAACCACCAATTTGTGTTACTACAAAGTTTTGCATTATGCAATAAGTGTCTCTTAGTGCAAACTGCGTCACTCCTTTAAGCTCACCTATTGTAATCCAAGGAGGAACAAACACAACCACACCAGGTGACAATGGACGAGTCAATTCACTCTCTAACTCGTCGAAACTCGGCAAGACTTTACATGTTAATGCCATTATTTGATGTTCTTGATCCTCAAGCTTCCACTCTTTAACAAATCTCTTGCTGTCCAAGACAACCCCAGTAGCCAAACTCACTGAGTCTGACCCTGGGTAACTTAAAAGCACTGTTTCATACAAGTACACAAGATCTTGATCTATATTCATGTGTAACTCAATGTTCTCAACTCTGTTTGCATCAACAACATCTTCAAAGGCAAATTCAATCCTTTTAGTAGAGGGGTTCTTCGATCGAAAAATGATCTTGTTTCCCATTATGGATTTGTTAATGGATTTCAGTACATAATCAATCAGGCCGGTGTCACGGATGGTTGTCCTAGCCTTGTCACGTAGATCCTGCCTAGACATGGCACCATCCCCATTATGTGCTCTCAAGATTTTCACAATGAACTCAGCAGCTTGTTTCACCGTTCTCTCAGTCCACCTGCAATCAGAATCCATGTCCAAAAATGGAAACCTTATTGATTCTTCTTCCTTAGCAAATTCATGAATAGTGAATTCCAATAACTTAGTAGTTGGGTTGATGGATCGACGAACAATTTGGCTTCCCAATGCAAAGCATCTGATGGATTTCAGCACAAAATCAATCAAACCAGTGTCACCAATGAATTTTCTTGCCTCATTTCTCAAGTCCTGCCTGGTCATCCTACAATTTCTGCCTACATTTGCTTGATTTTCTTTCAGAAAATTCACAATCACTATTACCACAAATTCTAGCCGTCTAGCAGGCCATCTACAATCACTGTTAGCCATCATATTCACAAATGTCTCCATACTAATTGGCCTGTTTTTCTCTTCTATATCAGGATCACACCAATAATCATCACCATTTGCAAGTTTCATCTTGCTATGAAACGGAGCTTTAAACTTGAAAGCAAGCATGAATTGCAATAACTCGCTAATTGTGATCAATGGAACTTCACTCAATTCCCTGTAGGTACCAATAATCTGCTTGATTTTCCGTCTTTCCGTAAAATCTTTCCTGAAATCATTCAAAATTTTGTCAAGCCCCAATGAGCTTAGAAATTGAACAGCAATTTCATATTTCTTCTCTGTCGCTCCATAGCTTCCACGGCAAAATCTGTAACCCCATTTCCCAAACCAAGATTGTCCATATGCAACACCATGAAGCAACCTCAAATGCACACTTCCCTTCTTCGACACATCATTCAATGAAATTTTCCTGGCCAAATAACAATAATAAGATAAATAATTCTTCAATTGCAGCTTAAAAATTCCATACAACAATACTACTTCGTTTATCTACCTAATCAAACAATAATACTACTTACTCAGATCACGACACTTTAGAATAACTTTTACTGAGTTAGGACGACAATTTTTCACACAAAAACTTAATCACTATGATCTTCAGTACCTGGTTTTGAAAATTGTACAAAGACGATCCCAGAGATCCATGAAATCACTTCCAGAGAGCAAATTTGAATCCTCATTAACGCCATTAATGGACAGCAAATGACCATAACCATTGCAATGAATCAAACCATGCAAAACATGAGTACCAATTTCAAGAGAATCGCTTCCCAATGGCTTTTCCCAGTTCTCATTGGCCGGTATTAGCAAATGATACCTTCGTTTCGACACATAATGATGACCCCATCCTTCAACAACACAAAAATAACACTCCATAACAATAAACAAACAAAATTACCCACGAAAATTCATAACTAATTTGCAGAAGAAAAGAAAAAATTGAGTGTTCATTTTATTTTACCAGATAATTTACAGTGATCGCAGAAAGGATGAAGAGAAAGTTGAGTGGTTTCTTCAATGGTGTAGAGTGGGAAAACGGAACCGGTAGAGTTGGAAATCAACCAAGTAGACCAAATTGGAAAACCACAGAGCGTGTAATCTTCAATGGTAGCAAATTCTTGAAGAAACATTCGAATGTTGTCTCTAAAGGGTCCTGAAAAACCGTCAATGGAGTCTCCAATTGCGAATGTTTCGAAGATAAATGGCTTTCGGTTTCTCTTTCTACTGTTACAGGCTTCAATAATGGTGGAAGAAGCCATGGCAAAAACTACACTGAATCGTTCTGGCCAAATTGTTGAGAAAATCAGTTTGAATTTTCGTGAGTGTTTCAGACTATGGTTATGTTTTCTTTTACGTTTTGGCGCTCTATAATGATGATGACACTTGCTGATTTTACATATTTAGCCCTGTGTAAATGCAGAATGAGTGAATTTTGAATGTGGATTTTTGAAGTTTCTAACAAGGGTATTCTGGTAAATGATGTTCTACAAGTTTAAAGTTTCTGATTTGGTTTTAACTTTTTTGGTTCACGTGGTTCAAGAGCAATGCTTGTTGAGTTGTTTTGTTAGGATCTTCCCACCAAAGCAGGGGGTGGGGGGAGTTTGCAGAGGTGAAATTATAAAAATTCCCAAGTTTTTTGATTTTTTTTTAAAAAGAGAGCAGTAATTTGATATTGAATTGAAAACAAGTTGGTGGAAGTTTTTTGTGTCCTCCTAAATGTGGTCGATTATATTTGAAATGGGATAAGTTTGTTTACATAATTTACAACAATAATATATTGAGGCACAATTCTACAAGTGGGGGAGAGTGGTGGTACGTAACATTATTTTTGCCTTGAAAAAAGATAAAAAAAATTATTTGCGATAGACATTTGGTTCAAGTAAAGCGTCATAAAAGTTAAATATATAAAGCAAGTACAATACTCCTAATAAATAATCCTTGGGGTGAAATTGTAAAATTTAATGATATAAAATATCGAATTCTCATCGATAAAATTAAAATTTATATAACCAACGAATTTAACTACTAAATTTACCACAATAAACACTTGTAATCCAAATAAATAAAATAGTCATGCTGGTGAAATTGTGAAATTTGAAAGGATACATTCCCCAATCTATCTGAGGGTCTATTAAGTAAGTATTAACTCCTTTGAATGCCAATTGAAATAGCTTTGTAATTGCAATCTTGGACAGCTCTTTACAGAGGAAAAAGAAAGAAATTAGAGGTACGTTCCGTAGTAGGGAGGAAAACATTTTTCTTTTAAATTTTTCAATATTCTATTGGTCAATTTTTTGATTTTTTTTTTTCTGAATAAAAACAAGTATCTTATAAATTGGAATTTTGTTTTTTGCTGAAAATGGAAAAAGCAAGTTTCAGTGGTATTTCATATTAAATGTGTCTTAGGACCCAATGCACCTCAACTTTACCCCCACCCAGTAGCTCCATCCCCCACCTCACACTTCTAACTTCTACTTTCGTCTTTCATAATATTTGTCTAGATTATATACAAATGTATGAAACATTAAATAAAAAATATATTTTTCAAGAAAACAATTTTCCATCATACCACCGGACACACCCATAGTCTTACCACCAAGTGTATAGCTTTCAAAATCCAAAAAAAGACCAATAGGATTGGAAAACATAGAAGGATAAAAACAGAGAGCTCCATAGACATGGCAAAATAACAAAAAGTCTTCTTCTATAAGATGTGTATAAATGGTGAAACTAGTGTTGTATAGACTGTAGTTTTTACTTGCATCATCAGATATGAAGCTATTCTAATTAGTAAAACTATGTAGTATGTGTAGTCACTTCACAATGACAAGGCAGCATTTTAAACTACAGAGCTACCATAATATCTCCCTGCATATGTAAAAAATCACCCAATTAACCACTTCAAAAATTGATCAAAAAGCCAATGCGATAAAGTTCAGGCGCTTCAGTTCTCCTTAGTGTCTGGTGATTCCGGTGAAGGCTGCAGCGATTCAATCCAGTCAGCATAGATCCGGCTGTTCCTTTTTATGTCATTCAACTTGGATCTACACTTAGCTTGAGCAATGGTTCGTATTTCATTGGATTCTACATTCGTGGCGGGTACATTCCTGGTTAGAGAAGAAATATCAACACTGCTCCACGATTCCGGTGGATTGGAGGAATCAAGACTCCTCATTTCTGTCATTATTGAGAAGTATAACAAATCAGAAATGGTATTGAATCTTACCGTTAATAAGAAATCAAGTATCAGCAGCTGAGGCCAAAATTATAGACAACTTAATGTGGTGATCTTTTCAGATCAATAGATAGCAGCGCCAAACCATATAAGACAGGACTGTCCATGACATGTATGATTCATAGATTTGTTATGTATTTCCATCTTTATAGTTGAAATCCAATTGAAAAGTATATTTATCCATGTTAGAAAACAGGAAATTGCACATTAACCATGTTTGTTAAGCTTCTTGTTATCAACAGAGTTTTGAACAATAATCTTCATACGAGTTCAAGATGTGCAACAGGCCACATGACACTCAATCAACTAATGCACATTGACTACGATTTGGATGGTCTCCCTGGCTCAATGAAAAGACAACTCCATTCTACATTTCCTCAAGACGAAAATCATGATTAGTCTCCAAAATATCAAAGACTCACATAATATGCTTTAAACATCTCATTTTGTACAGTGCCAAATGGTTCAAACAAAAAAATCCAACACATTATTATTATTATCTAATAGACATGATAAAGAAGTATCACAGGTTTGCGCATATAAAATATTTTCACAATGAGCTTATGAAAGAAGACAAAAACTATAAAGTAATTCAAAATGAAAATCAACTCAACAAATTAATCAAGAATTGAACAATATAACTGAAGTAATAATGGTTGTGGAAATACCTGCTTCCCCATGAGCAAATTTACAGTTTGCACCATAAAAACATGTATTCTTCCTTTCCCACTGGTAGCAAAACTTGGTCTTCAGCTTTGTACAATCGACAGGCATCTTGGGTTGCCCAATGCCCTGCGAATCATTCACAATTATTGTTGCAGAGCTCTCCCTGGGTTCACCTTCGTCTCTAGAATGAAGGTGACAACACTTTTCACCATAAGGGCAGGTACCCCACCTTTTGAATTGTCCGCATATTTCTTGACGATCATGAATCGTAGGCACAATTGGAATGTTACCTTCTTGGGCCATTCTTGAATTTTCCTCCATGGGTTTCTTCAAAGATTCACATTCAGCATTGGCAGAATACTCATTACGTTTACCAGAAATTTCAAGATCATTATCACGCCTACTCATTTTCCGACTGTTTGGGGTTTTGTAAAAATAACTGCACATATCATATGCAAGAAACTTCATCAATGACTGTTAAAGTGGACGAAATAAGGAAATTCGGTTTTAGAAATCAAAGAGTATTTGCAAGAAACTCAAGAAAGTACAGGGGATGATTGTCTTTTCTTATTAAATGACAAAACGACGTTGAAGAGGGATGGGTAATCATTATTTTACAATAAATTCTTGGAATTTAAAAATAAAATTATATCATATGTTGCGCAATTGTGATTTTTAAATATGTTTTTGCAGTGTTGATTGTTTTAATTTTATTTTCTTTTTCTTAAAATCAAAATGAAATGAAATTTTATCGGTTTAAAAATCAAATCAAAATTTAACGGTTTTTTAAAATTAAAAACTAATCAAACCAAATCGAAATCAAGAACTTATCTAGCCCATGCTCCAGTCTTTTATTGTTCTTTTATGCTCCTCATGCATGAATTATTGACTAAAGTCATATTTCTATCAAGATTAAAGAGTTTCAGCATTTCAATGTCAAGATTGGATATTTAAATCGAATTAGAGTTTACATTTTCAAAGGTGTCGATTTTTCTCTACTGTGGTTCAGTTTGGTTCTTTAATTTATTTATTTTTATAAAAATTCTTAATTTATAGGATAAAAGAAAGTATAAAACGATACACACAAATATAGAATTGTATTAGATTGTGCATTTTTAAATTTAGAGCTAAATGTTGACGATTATATTTGAAAAAGGGGATACATTTGTTTACCTAATTTACTATAATATAGCGGTGTAATTCTACGAGGGGTATAGGGAAGATAATATGTAGATAGTTCATGTGTTGTGTTGAGAAAGTAGAGGTTGTTTTTGATAAACTCAAGTGAGCATCACAAAAATCAAATATATAAAGCAAATATAATAGTGAAAATTGTGAAATTCAATGATATAGTATTGATCGAAAAAGAATTTGATTAATCACACAGGTGAAATACGATCACCGCTGGCTTCTTTTGGGATTGAAATAGCTTGTGATTGCTATCTTGGGCAACTCTATCAAGAGGAAAAGGAAAGAATTTGGGGGTCTCAAATTTTTTGAAAAATATTTTCTTTTAAAAAATAAGTGTATTAAAAATGAGAGAAATGATTTCAAACAAATTCTACAAGTGACATTACTTATATTATTTGTTTTTGGTTTCTCACTCGATATTCAAATTGGAGCCCAACTAAATTTAAATTTGTGTCAAGATGTCCCACATTAGGGTGAAGCGCTCCCTAACCCAAGATCTCTTATTAAGAATGAGAGAGACTTATCACTTTAGCACAACCCTAATTGATAGTGACATTACATATTGATTGTGTCTTCCTACCCTCCAACACACCTCATCTTTACCCCACCCCAGTAGCCACCATCCCCACTACCCAAGACTTCTATCCCCCCAACCCCCACCTCCTATATATTGGTCTACATTATATATAAATGCATTTAAGTTAACGGAAAAAATTTACTCACCTTCCAAATCCAAGAAAATAAGTAAAAGATCAACTTCATTTCCCAGAAAACATTTTCTTCATTCCAAACACACCCTAGGAGTATTACAACTAACTGTTTAGCTTTCGGAATCCGAAGAGAAGCAGTAGGACTTTGAAAAATTTGGAAAGCATAGTAGGATAAAAACAGAGAGCTCCATGGACATGTCTAAATAACAAGACAACCAACATTAAACAAAAAGTTTTCTTCCATAAGATGTGTTTAAATGCTGAAACTGTAGTTTTTACTTGCATCATCAGATATAAACCTATCTGATTTGTAAAACTACGTAATCACTTCACAAAATCATGACAAGGCAGTTTTTGTCAAACTAAATCCGAAATGATATAACTAACAACTAAACAAGCAGCATTTTAAACTTAAACTACAGAGAACCAAAATAACCACTTCAAAAGTTGACCAAAGAGCCAATGCAATAAAGTACAGGCTCTTTAGTTCTCCACAGTGCCTGATGATTATGGGGAAGGCAGCTACTCAATCCAGTCACCATAGACCTGGCTGATCTTGCGTACATCATTCCACTTGAACCTACGCTCAGCTGGAGCACTGGACCCTATTTCATTGGGTGCAACATTCTTGGTAGGAGCAGAAATGCCAGCATTGCTCGACGATACCAGAGGATTGGAGGAACCATAACCCTGCAGTGCTGTCAATATTGAGAATATCATAAATTAGAAATGGTATAAGGAAAAACATAAGTATATATAGAAGAAAAAATCAAATGTTGCATAGCTCTACAATAGCATCTTCGAGATTTCTGAGATATAGGTTTTTTTACCAAGGTCTAAACACAGGGCCTTGCATAATCAACTAACATAAAAACTAGTATCACAAACACCATTCTGATTCTCTACACTGAAGACTAAAATTTAAGACTCCCACCTCCAAATCATACATAGCAATTTACAATGTCAGCGACCCCGTAAATTTAGACAGGAAAAGTCGCCATTTTCTTATAGAAACATCCAAGAAAAAACTTCAACCATGAGTTAATAACTAAGATCATGAAAAAGAGAAGATTCACTAGCCATTAAATGCAATAATTGAATCTTACCCTCTATAAGAAATCAAGTAGCAGCAGAATGTCAACAGCTGAGGCCAAAAACTATAGACAACACTTGATGACCTTTTCAGATCAATCGATAGCAGGGCAAAACCATATATGACAGGACTGTCCATGACATGTATGAAAAAGATTTGTAATATATTTCCATCTTTATACTTGAAATCCAATAGAAAGTATATCTACCAACATATAGACTTGCAGGTACTTTGGTAATAACATTGATACCTGGCACAAAAACATGCCTAACACAAAAGGGAAGGGGAAAATGGTCCAGAAGAAACGAGAATTACCAGCTGAGAGCAGAAAGTATGTAAAACTTTGTATGATCAGATCAATAGATAGCAGGTAAAGTGATTATGAGTAATATAGACAGGAGTGTCCATGACCTGTTTGGACATTGATTCGTAAAACATTCCCATCCTATAGTTGACATACAATGAAAAGTACATCTACTAACATATAAACAGGTAGATACTTGGGTAGTAGCATGTTTGTCGATAAAATGACAAAAACCAACCTAACAGAAAGAACAACAGATAAAAGAGTGGTTGAAATCAGAGAATAGAAGTTGAGAACAGGAACTTGCACATAAACCATGTTCACTAAGCTTCTTGTTTTCAACTAGGCGTGCAACAAGCCACCACGGCGTTCATTCAAACAATGGACATTAACTTCAATTTGGATTATCTTGCTAACTCAATGAAAAGACAACCCCATTTTTTACATTTCATCGTGATGAAAATCATGTCATTCTATTCCTCCAAATATCAAGACTCAGACAAATATGCTTTATGCATGTTTGCCAGTGCCAAAAAAGGTTCAAACAAAAAAAACCAACACCGTATCTAATACAAGTAGACATAATTAAAAACCGTCACAAGTTGAGCATAATTAACAATATTTCACAATCAGCTTATGAAAGAAAACAAAAGATTTCAAGTTATCAACATGAACAATATAACAGGGGAGTAACGTAACGATTCAATATTGAACTAACCAATGAAGGCGAAAATACCTGCTCTCCCATGAGCAAATTGACATTTTGCACCAAAAAAACAGCTCCCGTCCCTTTCCCAGCGGTTGCAAAGCCTGGTCTTCATCCTTGTACGAAAATCCACAAACCTCTTGGGTTCCACATTATCAGAATAACTCTTATTTTTCACTTCATCCCCACCAGTCACAATGGTTATCGCAGCACTCTCTCTGTATTCACTTTTCCCTTCCTCAACATAACTTTGGTCATACCCACCCCCCTGCAAAGGCCCGTATGTAGACCCACCAGTAGTATGAACGTAACGACACCTTTCACCATAAGTGCAGTAACCCCACTTTTGGAATCGTGTGCATATTGACCTGTTACCTTCCTGGGCCATTCTTGAATTCGTCTCTGTGGGTTTCTTCAATACACATTCAACATTAAAATTAGACCCACATTTTTTATCACTATACTCATCACATTTACTAGAAATTTCACTATTATTAACAAGACTACTCATCTTCCTACTGTTTGGGGTTTCAAGGGTTTTGTAAAAAAAAATCTGTATTTTTTGAAGAAAACTCAGATGATCATCATGTGTTAACAACTCTACTGCTAAATTTTATCAATATTTATTTTCCAGAATGTTCATATTATCTTTTAAAGTGGAATCTCAAAGATTTAAAAAGCACAAAAGATTAAAAGTTTCAATTTTTCAAAATGAGGCGATTCAGTTTTTAGAAATCAAAAGATTGTACTGAAGAGTCATTTGCCAGAAACTCAGAATTCAGAAAGCAAATGACTGAACAAGTGAGAATTTTCTCTTACTTTAGTTGACTAAAACGACGTCGATTTGGTTAATCATTATTTAAAACAATTAATCAACACTAATATAATAGATTGGAATTCTTTTGAAATAAATAAACCTAATTTTGAGTAATGTTTTACAAGGTATTTTACTCAAAAAAATCTAACAAGCAAAAGTTAATGTATGATGGTAAGATGTTCCTGGTTCGATTTGGATCAATTTTCTTTCAATATTTAATCAAATCAACTAAATAAATTTTTTAAATGTTGAAACTATTAAATTGTTTTTTTATCGATTTTGTTAAATAAAAAAATATGAAAAAATAATTTAATTACATCAATCACTCAATAACATTATATGTTTTGTCCAAAAAATTATCCATTTCCAAAGAACACAATGAAATTTCTTACCATTAATTTTTTTAGTGCAAAAAAAGCAAGATCTAGTAATAAATACATCAAAATATCTTGATAATAATTGAATTAAACAATAATGAATGATTGAGTACTCAGGAAACAAATTATTCTGAACATAAAATAAATTCATGACATTTTAAAAATAAAACTTACAAATCAAATCAAACAAGAAAATAAAGGCAAAAAATTACATGTGCAGTGTATGTGCAATTATTATTTTTAAATAGGTATATATATAGTCGATTTGGTTCAACTTTTTAAGGTTTTTTTCCCCTTAAAATCAAATCAAACCCAATTTATCAATTTTTTAAATTTAAAAACAAAATTTCTTGTTTTAAAATTGAAAACAAACCAAAAAAAATGTTGATTTTTTTTATTTGGCTCGATTTGATTTTTTAATTTTTTATGAACATCTTAGATGGCCGGATAAATGAAAAAAATTAATAATAGATATCGATAGTTGTCCAATCTGACCGAAACAAGTAGAGTGAAGTCCAGAACAAATATTTCGAGTCGATAAATACATCTACCGATTAATCAAATTTCTAAAGGTTGGAATAGATCCTAAAGAGCCAACACTTTCTCATAAATTAATCTTGAATTGAGATCTTTCGATGTTTTCTAGAATAACGCTTTTGATAAAATAGAATCTGCATTCAATCATGATTAAAATGACAGTAATGATAAAAGAATGATATAAAGAGCAAAACAAGAATTGCTTCAACTAGATCTTTAATGTACTTCATAAGTTATCATAACTAAATCTCAGCTTCAATTGAAAAAAAATAATAAAAGGAATTAATTTCCCATCACATACCTGATTTTGCCAAGAAATAAGAATTGTTGCTCTCTACTTTTCTGCTAAGTTACACTAGTTCTGCCCATATATAATATATATAGTGCAAGAGCATAGATTATCATAATACTTGTTAATGAAAAATTTGTGTGGTGTCCGGGTCAAATATTTGTTCACAAATTTATTTTTTAAGCGGTGCTAATTAAATATTATTAAATGAAATTTCATTAAATGTTAAGTAAGTACATGATTAAATAATTTTAATTTTTTCTCAAAAATAAATTATAATATATATATTTATGTGGTACTAGTTTTGACGCACGTGCGTTGCACGTAAAATCAAACCATGTACCACACTATTTTAAAATATAATATGAATATTGCTAAATAAAAAAGGCATTATACATAAATGTGCCCTTAACTTGGCTTTATTTCACATTTATGCCCTCAAACTTTGGGTATGCACAAGTTAGGGGGTATTATAGTAATTTAACATTCAAGTTAGGGAGTTCATGCTTTTAAGGTAGTATAGATAGATATAGATTATATTTATTTTTTTCTCGCAAATCTAACGTGAAGAGTTTCATTAGGATGTTCATAATTAAACTATTTTTTTCATCAACCGTTGAATTTTACTCAAAATAGTTACAAAATTTACATAAATACTACTGATATTCAAAGTAATAAATTTATAACTAAAGGATATGAATTAAAAAATAAAGGGCATAGCTAAAATGAGTCCCATAATTTTGAAAAAAAATGTACACTAATTAAATTAAAGCAAAAAAAATTAAAATCCAAAATACTCTTGCTTAAGCAGGAACGTCGACGGAGAGAGGCCTACTTCAATCTCAAACTCTCTCTTATATAATAAGAGAATTTCAAAATACCTTTGCTCAAGCAAACACGTCGATGGAGAGGTGTATGTTACCGCCTCAAACTCTCTTTTATATAATAAGATAAAATACATTATTATAAAATAATTATCAAGAAACTAAATGGACGAAATTCAGATCATATTGACCATGAATATAGCACTTAAAAATCAATGTTATATTATATTATATTTATTTATAGTACATTGTAAAGTAATATCTGACACGTTTGATTTCATTATAAATATTAAATCGAGATAAAGTAATTTATAGATGATTGAAGAGATAATTTATGAATTAGTTGAAAGAACATGAACCTCTCTTGCGTGTTTAGTTGATTAACTTTTCAAATCTTTAATTTTATTTGAAAATGAAACTCAAAAAAGACAAAATAAACAAGAAAAGGGAAATGGAGATTGGTATTCACTGTATTAATTCGGATATTTGTTATCGTGCTTATTATTCTTTTCAACTACTAAATGTAAATTGAAATTTTATTGTCACTCTTATGTTAAATGTTTTGATTAAGAGATCAACCTTTTAGATGTCACATTATTTAATATCATAATTATTATACATGTAATTTAATTATGAATCAGCGTTTTATTGAAAATTGAGGAAGGAGATGCTAATAACGAAAGTATTTTTAGACGTTTTGTATAATAGAGGGTAGAGGGTAAATAAAATCTTTTTGAATAGTATAAAAGAATAAATTTGACCTCTTTCCCAATGGTATAATAGAATTTCAATTTGCTCTGGAAGAATAAATTTGTTTTGACCACATTATCATTAGGATTAGTGAATATTGAAGTAAAACCTAACTTTCTTTACTCATCTTTATTTTTGTTGAATTTTTTAATTTTTATAATTAATAAGAGATCTTTAGACACGTTATCTAGGAATATAAATTCGTCCAAAATAAAATCGAACACAAAATTGAAATGATCTATTTTTGTTGCTATTATTTTCTGAAATTGTTTTCCCCAACTATGATTGAGTAGTAATAAAAATTGATGTTGTGGTAATTGTATTCAGTCAAAGTCCCTCCATCACTGAGCAAAACATACTTCGATGAAAAGAATTTCTCCAATCCTCAACGATTTTGAATTCGTGCTATATGAACTAAAAATTTCATAGTATAAAGTTAGATTACTCCATCAGTAAATTTTGAACAAAAGATAATATGAAAAAAGGATCAAATATATCTTTCAAACTATTCAAAATAGGTCCCATTTACTTTTACCTTCATCATGTTTTTTATTCGAAAATGTCTTTAAAATATCATAAATACCCTTCTTACCAATTATTACACACAAATTTTACCTTTAAACTATTCGTAATTGATAATTAAATATCCTTAATAATGTTTAGGGCGGAGGATCCAATTAAGTTTAATGAGTCAGAGCAAAACAACCTTTTAACAATTTTCACCATCAAGGTATATAATGAAAACAAAATACGGTTAATGCATAATCCAAGCACATCTTTTAACAAATGAATTAAACAAAATCCGCAGATGAATCAATAAACTCGGTCCATCTATTGAACCTTATTTTATAGCAGGGAAAGAAGGGAGATGACACCTCCTCTACAAATTCCCCAAACAACAAATTACAAAATATGGAATCAAAAAAAATTATGAAGCGAATGAATAAAAAAATGGTATGAATTCTGAAATCAGAATTTAAATGCCGGTATTAGGATTGTGTGGGTTGATTGGATAATTTGTATTGCCTGGGAGGGTTGTGGTACTGGTTGGGAAGTCATCATCGAAGTTGATAGTGCCTGGCTGGTTAAGATAATTGCCACTAGAAGTGTTACTAGTGTTGTGTGGAGGATTCATTCCGAGAGTATTTTTGACCGCATCAGCTGCGCCTTGTGCCATGTTTGCTGCACCAGTTGCAGCTCCTCGAGCTATGTTCACTGCACTTCCTGCTGCTCCTTGAGCCATGTTCTTCACTTGTGTCCCCGTCTGACAACAATAATAACATTCACAATGTATTCGATTTTTCAATTTAATTGAAATGGTGGTTACCTCTTGAAGCAAGTTTGTTGCCTGGCTTTGGTTTTGGTTATGGATGTCGGATGGTTGGTTCAATAAATCTTCCCTTCTCATCTACAATTGATTAGAAACATGAAATAAAAAAAAATGAGAATTCGGACGAATTAGCTCAAATGAACTCAATTTTTATATGACTTGAATTGAAGAGGTTGACACGGGGTGGAACCAATTAAATCAACAAGTCATGATTTAACTCGTTCAAATTAAATGAGTTAGATAAATTATATTTTTATGGTTGAATTTTGACATCCCCAAAGTAGTATCAAGAAGAAAGAAGAGTGTAATGAAACCTGAGCTTGGCCGGGCACTTGGATACTGCTATGAAAGTTGTCGCTTCCTCGATTTGCCATGTTAATTGGTTTTTGTTGCTTCGTTTTGTTTATTATGTGTTTAAATCTATTGTAGATCAAAATGCAAAATATGGAATCGATTTTGAAATTATTGGATTAGTGAATTTATAAGCACAATTTGTGATCTCAATTCATGCATATTCTAACACATGGCACACTGCTGGCGGATGATTTTGATCGGACAACAACTTCTCTAAGGAAATTACACATCCGTTTATTTTAAGCAAAATTATTAGTAATTTAATAGTAGTAAGAAATATTTACTGGCCAATGTCTAATTCTCGTAATTAGGAACTGATTAGCCAATAATTTCTCATAGCATACTTTTAACTTGTCCTTTCTCTAATTCTCTGATTTATGTTTTCTTGGGTAACTCTTATGTACAGTTAAAATAAAAAAAAGTCAGTGCTGAGTCGCAGAGAAGTAACATTAATCTCTAGTATATGGTAGCAGCAGGAAGTTTATTGATCCTTGCGAAATGTGGCAAAGATAAGTTTGACTTCAGAACGGAAGCTAACAACAGCACGGCACGTGTCCTCTACACGCGTCAGATAACAGAATGCGTGTCAACAATGTATCGCACTACCAACTCTTTATAAACCATGCACAACCTCTTTGCTTCTCATCACTACTTCAATCTGCTTATAACAATCTTCCCATATATACTATACTATTGCTCTTCTGCTTTTTGCTTAATTTTGTGCACATCTATTTCAGTTTGTTACTTCAACACTGCAACAATGTCCCACGAGCAGAGCTACAGAGCTGGTGAAACCAAGGGCCAAACCCAGGTACATCGGTTACTTCTTTTTTTTTTGTCTTAATTTATGTGTATTTTTTTGTTTTGTTTTAATTTATGTGACATTGTTTGAGTATAGGCGAAGGTTGGTCAAACACTGGAAAGCATGAAAGACAAGGCCCAAGCAGCGAAGGACAAAACTTCGGAGACGGCACATGATAAGACAAGTGGAGCAGCTCAGGCAACCCATGATAAGACGAGCGGAGCAGCTCAAGCTACTAAGGATAAGGCAGCTGGAGCGGCTCAGGCAACCAAAGATAAGACAAGTGGAACAGCTCAGGCTACGAAGGAGAAGGCTAGTGGAGCAGCTCAGGCTACTAAAGAGAAGGCTTCAGAAATGATGGAGTCGGCTAAAGAAACGGCTCAAGCTGGTGAAGAG
This sequence comes from Solanum tuberosum, assembly GCF_000226075.1. Lineage (NCBI taxonomy): Eukaryota > Viridiplantae > Streptophyta > Magnoliopsida > Solanales > Solanaceae > Solanum > Solanum tuberosum. The sequence continues at coordinate 153,874 of NW_006239402.1, read as the reverse complement.
AAAGCTGGGGGAATCCTCCAGCAGACTGGACAACAAGTGAAGAGCATGGCTCAAGGTGCTGCTGATGCTGTGAAGCACACTTTTGGTATGGCTGATACTGATGAAGATCCTGATGTTACAAAAGACAAAACTTTAAATCACTAAACTAGCCTAGTCTAGTGGTTTTTTTTTAAACTTGGATCTCTTTAATTTCTTTCTTGATGGATTCAAGTAGTCATGTATCTTGCGTGTTTAGCAGCTGCTTGTTTGTTTCTTTGAAGTTCCCCCCCTTTTGAGGGGGATATAATAAAACATTTGCACTTCTTTGTACGTACGTAATCTGTGAAACCGTAATCTGTGAACCTTCAATATCAAGCTACGGGGTTGTGATTCTTAAGAATGCTTGGGATAGCAGTACTGTTTAAATAGGATTTTGATCTTTAAAGCCAATTGGAGGGGTAAGCAAATGAAATTCTATTCAAAATTTCAACCCTTCTGTAACTAAAAATTTCATTCAACTATCTTCTTAAAATCTACCTATTCATGACTTAGCTGTAATATAGTTTAATTCTCTTGCAATCTCGATTATTTTACGTTTTTTTGTTAATCAACTCAACTTTGTAAAGAGTTGCTTATCTAAAAGGTCTAGATCTCATAATCCCAACTAATACTTAGCTTAACCTCACTTGCGAAACTTGGGCTCTCAGTTGAACTGAGAATGCAATAAAACATGATTGAATCTTAGTACAAGCTCGACACAGAAGTTAGATTGTAGCAAAACCCTATCTCAAATTGGATATTTTAGCAGTTCAATACTCGAACTCATCTCTTTCGGATATTGCAAGCTTTAATCGGAACTTTAGCTCAACTCGAATCATTTCATTTGTGCCTTGAAACAAAATTTTGTAGCTATTGCCCATCTCTAAAAGAATAAAATACAAAAGTAGCTTACAGAAGGAAACAAAAAATTTGCAACTCTAACTTTATCTTTGATGCACACTCATGACAATACATGGTAGGCAGATAAATAATTTTAGCCCTCTGGAGACTCAAAAAATCAGATGATATTTTGATTCTTCTTAAAACAAAGTCATCACGTCACAAAGCTTTCTTTCGTTTGTATCTTCTATCGAGTCGGTATGTGTTGATATCTGAGTCATGACGTCTATTTGGATCCGTTGGCCCTTTCCAAGATAGTGCATTTGTCCGACATATGTATTGCATTCCCACAAAACTGACTGAATTCTTGTTTGGAACTCACTCGCTCATGCCATCACTTCCTTCGTGATCACTAATGTCGCTGAAAGCCTCGGGTTCCTCAATATCTGGGATGCTTTCTGTTTCCATAGTAACTTCAGAACCCTCCTCGTCACTGTCATCGTTATCTTCATATATGATGGGCTGTATGGCACCATCTTCATCATCACCGTCATCAATAGTCTGCAAAAACATAAATAAATTTGTCAAGATTCAGTCCAGGAGAGGGTGAGAGGGGGGACGTAATTGAGAGATTCACATTCCGCATTGTCCTTACCCCTGCGTAAAGCAATTCTAAGGAACTTGATAACTGAAGAGCTTGGGGGAGAGTTGAAAGTCTCGCATCAATAAGCTGCACGAAGACCAACAAAGTAGCTTTAATTACATTCTACCAGTTGCTATAGGTACTCTATCAACATATTTAAGAGTTACTACCCTAACCTGATATAAAGAGTTGAGTGCAAGCAAAGAGGATTCTTGAGACATTATTCCACTGGCGTGTTGGAGAAGCAAACTTCGCAGCCAAGGAAGCGCACAAGCCAATACAGCACCCCTGTCAAGAAAAAGTACCATAATTAACATTAACTCGACCAATCTATGACAACAGGAACTTGCGAGAAGGCAACTGCACGTTGCAGATGTGGATGGCAGAAAGGTTTTCACTATATTGATAGCATTGGACAATATATTAAACAGCAAATGACAGTTTGAGCCACGTAATGAGTCTCATAGTTAGTATTCACCCCTAAGGTGCAATCTAACTTGATATTCTTAAGGTGGTCAAATGAAAATTTAGACAAAATACCATAAAAGGAATATCCAGGTTAGGAAATCCACAAATCTCCTTTACCTTGACTGGATAATTGACAAGAGTGACTGTAAAAGCTTGAGAACGTCTGAAGGATTTAAAAGAGAGACTGAATTTTCAATGACCTGGAGAGTCAAGATACATCCCACTGATTAGGAAATAAAACATCAATCAGATGCTAGAACCCTGAAAATAATTCAGTTGAAATATAACCTTCTCATCTTGTCTGTATAAGCAATCTATCAAAAGTGCTCGATCATCAGCATGAAGTGCTTGCTTCAGCAATACATGAACTGAATCAGCACTTGGAGGCTTCGTTTGAAGAGCAGATTCTAGATTCTTGTTGCTTTTATCTTCATTATTGTCTTCCAAATGGAGCATTATGAGTTTCTCGCCCATGGTTGGCTCGCTAAAATCATCAATCTGAACTCCGTCAATAGGTTCACCATTACCTACACATCATCAGACAAAAAGGTTATTCTCTATAAGGTAGTGAATGCTTTTCAAGTCTCTAATATCAAATGACCCCTTGTCGTAATGCTCAATACACAGAAACATCATAAAGATGACACATAAAGGTCCACCCACTAAAGGACAAAAATAAATGACCCCTTCCAAAGGAGATGAACAGGTTGTCTACTGAACACCAACTGACCAACAGACTGATCAGGTACCAAACAACTCCTGAGGTCTATTCTACAGGAAGCAGTCTGCTTGTAAATAATAGCCCTCATAACACAATGTCCATCTAGGAAGCCCTAAAATGTCAAGACATCCAAGATAATAATTATATCCAATTGCAAGAGGGAGTATGCTATTCCCAGACTTAAACTCTCCCTTTTACTACTTAACACTAGGCTTGACGATTAAGTTTTTTGTAAAGGGATATCAGGTAAATGGACCGGTACAGATTCTCTATATACTGAATTTTACTTTATTCTTAGTCATTCTCCAATACATAAAGATAAGTCATCTGTGGTGGAGAACTGGAGATCACTAAAAAGCAAATTGCCTTGGAGAGCAATAGGTCTGGGGAGCCACCTAAAATACATATGTTGGAACTCAATATGAGTAATGCAAAATATCATGCGACATATCATACCATTATCCGTAATAGTCGCTTCACCAGTGACATCCAGATCAGATGCTGGTCGTTTGTTTGTCACTTTGCTTCTCTGGATTAAGTTAGCACCTTCAACTTCCATATCTCCACCTGAAACAGAGGGAGGAGGAGTCAGAAAGATTACAAGGACAACTCTATTCTTGAAACTGTTCACATCATAAATAAAAAAATGTCAATTTATCATTCACATGATGTATCAGTGCGCATGATACATGAGATTCTCAAAAATCTTTTTTTGATAAAAATTCTCAAAAACCTTTGTTAAAACTAATAGAGTGATGGCCTCATTTGCAAAGAAGTTGGCAACTTAACAAATGCTTTAAATCTCTCTCAGTGACTATTAGACCATCTAAAACGTCAAGACAAGAATTCAAGTTTAAGAAAATGTAGCTCAGCGCTGTTTGGCCAGTCAGGAGTACAAACGGAAGAGGGGTGACAGTGACACAGACTTCTGTAAAGGAGTTTTGATTTTCCCACAAGGAAACAGCAACACATAAACTGCTATTAAAAACACCTTTTTTGGCATGGCCGTTTTCTTGAACTGAAGCAATCATTTTCTCGGTCTGGTCTCCTGCTGCTATGACGATATCCTCCCCTGGACTTGAAATGTCTACTGATGTAAACTCTGGGGTATCAACAGAGCCATAAGCAATCAAGGCTCTCAAATGTGCATCTCTATCTAAAGCATGCAATCTTGCAGCGATTACGGGCACAAGATTCCTTCTAGCTCTTCCAGCTCTCTCATCTGTTTCCCCTTTGCTGGATTTTACTGTGATCTTAATTGGCTTTGCAGCTTCATCAGTGATGGACTCAAAGTTCCAAACATAACAAACACCCTTCTCTGATGTTGCAAGGATAACCATACAATCTACTCCCTTGCAATTATTCCTGCATTCAACCATTACAGGAGGATGTTTCATGGAAACAACATGCCCATAATCTGCAGCCCTTTTCCCAAAATCAAGTTTCCACACTTGAAGTTGTTTCTCGCCAAGCCCAGCGGTAACAGCAAATTGGGCATCATCAGATAGCCAAATATGTTGTGCAGCAGCCTGTTATAGCAGCTTTTTATATTTATGGATCTTTGTAGACTTCAAATAACATTACATAATGAAGACAAAACTTGAGACAGCTTACTGAATCAGGAGAAAACTTCAGCAACTCTTTCCCGCTTTCTGGACTTAGAAATCGCAACTTATCACTGGCCACAGCTATAATTTTCTCGTCTTCGCAGTGAGAATAAGGAAGTCAGATAAGTACTTAAAGTAAAAAAGCAATTTAAGACATAAGTTGGATACAAACCAGTTGAATGAGCAACTGAAGAAATGGGCTTCTTTGACACTTTGAACTCTTTGTTGACTTCTCCAGTTTCGGAGTTCATCTCAAGTACTAAACCATTCGCAGCAACAGCATTAATCCTACGACCTTTGCCCACAAAAAACAGACCAGTAGCTCCGCTGCATTCAAAAGCAAGATATTTCTTATTTACACTTTATGTTTTTGGTGAGAACAAAGGCATCCATCATTCAAGGGGTGTTCATTACTGTCTACGTGTTTCTTGGCAAGTACTTCTCCATCCAACATAAGAGCAAAAGTACCTTCTGTCAAAAAAATAACATACCTAGGAAGGGCTCCATCTTTTCTCCACCTTACCAATTTAGCGGAAATGTCAACTGCTAAAACACTTCCGTCATCTGAGCCAAGAGCTACTAATAGACATTGTTCTTTTCTGCGCTAAAAATTCAAAACAAAAAGATACCACATAGTCGTGAGATTAAAAATAGCCTAACGACGTTGACACTATTATCAAAAGTGTTACAGTGAAACAATTAGAGCATTGACTAAATATTCAAATTCACACATAGAGGTGGAGAGATCAGATCTTGTACAAAAAACGTAAGCTGATCTTTTTTTTTGATGAAGAAAAAATTTGGCTGATTTTTTACCACTACATCATTACAACAATCAAAGCTACTTTTTTCAACATTCTCTGTCATACCTTCTTTCCAATAATACAGCACGCCATGTAAGAGAAACTGTCTCCAGAATTCTCCGGTCTCCACTGACCAAATAAGCTTCCACTACTTGTGTTCCAAACCTGAATCATGCAACAATTAGTCACCAAGTATGTAATAAGTAAAGCAAAAGAATACAAACACAATGTAATAGCAATGCAGAGTGGTAACAATTATGGGAAACACAATTGCTGGCATAGCAGCAAGCAACTAACCAGTAATTCTTCTCACTAACTTGACTCCAATCCATAACTCTTGAATGGGAGTATGACATAAATGGAAACCAAAAAGCATACAGAAAATTGAATAATGGGATCACACGTGCACCTGATCTAATCTTGATAATGGTTGAACTTCTTTACTGTTTTTTGTACAAGGATGGTTGAACTTCTTTACTTCATACTTTTCAAAGCTAATTTACACTTTTAAGACCATTTCACTTCAAGAAGAACTTGCAATACATAGTAGCTTTCAAAAATAAAAGTCAGGTTTTGAGAACTCCAATGATAGGATACGGTATTTTTTTTTTAAAATGGAAATAGCTTTCTTCTTAATTTCTTTTCTTTACATATGATGGGAGAAAACAGTGTTGGTGTGGCAGAAGAAGCTGATTTTGACCTGCTGACACGATATCTGATACTCTCTCTCTCTGTTCCAGAATGACCTCTTCCCTGAGTTTGGAAACAATTTAACTAAAACATTCCAATTACCTCTAACCAGTGTTTTGGATGGAAAAAGGCGGCAAGGGCCTGCCTCGCCTCGTGGCGAGGCGCTCGCCTTTTTGAATTGAGGCGCTAATTAACACCAAAAATTTAAAATTTTAATTGCATATATAAATATCCAAAATCTTAATAGCAATAACATATATTAGCAAAAATTTCAATTCAAAAACTAATAGTAGATACTAAAAGTCTAGAACTTGAATGCCTCAATAATTCATAAGACAATTGACAAGTAATACTAGAACTCTAAAAGTCCATTGAATTCACTATTTATGGACAAATAAATACTACAATAATTAGTATAAAACTAAATTAAGTAGGGAATAAATAAATATAGAAGGATTAATTTATTTATTTTAAAAAATATATATATATATAGTGAGCACTGTTCAATGTTCAGTACTTCAGAGTTCAGTAGCTCCAAGCCTCCAACATAAAAAGAAAAACAGAGCACTCACTACCACTGAAAACAGAGCTCTCAGCCACTCACTACAACTGAAAAACAGAGTAAAGAAGAAGAAGAGAAGAATTGAAGAAGAAGAACAAAGGTCTCGTCCTCACTCTCGAAGGGGTCGCAACTCGCAAGGAAGAGGAGAAGAGTAGCGATTCGCCAACGTTTGCAAAAATACCCCAAAAAAACCCTAATTTTGGCTTTTAATTATTAAATGAGACCTTTTAAAATAAATAAATTAAAAAGGCGACGCCTTTCGCTTCGCCATGTCGCCTTTCAATCGTCATAGCTCGCCATTCTGAATTGCCTCGCCTTGCCGGAAATAGGCGATGCTGCCTCGCCTTTCGTCTTTGGCGAGAAGGCAAGCGCATTTCAAAACACTGCCTCTAACGAGAAGTTTTTATAGCACACAAATATTATGACATGTTTAAGACCACAAGGTTCGAAAATCTTATAACCTTGTATCAATGACATGTTTAGTACCACAAATTTAAAAAATATTTCTTTCTTTCTTAAACTTTGATCCCAATCAAATAGGTTCACATAAATAAAAATGGGCGAAGTACATTGAATGCTTTACAAACATACTATATTTGTAGAGATTTTCCTACTTCGTATTCTTGTCTATCTATGTATTAACAGAGAGCATGCAATGCCCTGCGTATGTGGTGTTTTGAGTTAATAACTATTTACATGAAGACTAAAACACTTCAGTCACTTAAATGTCTAGGGAGAATCGTATGATCTTGTCGTGTACTTGCATAATAACCTACGTAGAGATTTTGAGCACTGGCTTGCAACTAACATTTGGAAAATGGCCATTTCTTCACTGTTAATTATCTTTCCTGCATCCTAGCTTCTTATTACATTCTGCTGAGTATAGTACTTTTTGCATCATATAAAGAATGAGTAGATGCTAGATGTGAGCCATCAGCTCTCGACATCCTTTGTCCATTGTTTGTCTTTGACAATATGAAATGTTCAAATATGTATGCTCAAGTCATGCAAAATATCTGCCTATTGCGTTCTACATAACTTAGTCAACCAATCATAAGAAAGTCATTCACACTACTATTTCCAGCCAAGAAAGCAAATATTCTTCTTGTGTTAATAAAATCTCCTAAGATAGTATGCCAATTGAGGTCGGGTACAACTAGATATTATAATATTTTTTGGTGATAAATAGTGAAGACATTTAAGTTGCAAAAAAGAGGACTGATACTAGGCAACTGCTGCTAGAAACAATATGTCAGAATTGCTATAATGTCATCAAATGATGTGAATAAGTATGAAGCTGTTACTGAGCAACAAATTCATATACTGGAATTTTGTAAATATGGTCACATAGGTGTCTAGAGGGAACCCCTCCATAATGTGGTACTATTACTCTGAAATATTCAACTAATCAGCTTCTTAAATCTATAAGAATAAACCATCTCTCCCACCCAAAGATGTTCTAAAAACACAAATATCAACATAGTAAAGCAAAAAGTCACTACTAAAAAACTTCCATTTTTCACTCAAGCTTCTTAATTTTCAAGCCAATCAAATCAATTTGCAAAAACAATAAAAAAGCGCCGTAACTAAATGGAAACGAGGGGAAGTAAACATTATTGGTATAATATTTCCCGCAAGTAGAACAAACTCAACTGACTCGTTCAAATGCAAAGTAAGAGAACTTACTCTAACAGTTCCATCGGGAGACAATACGGCGAGATATTCACCGCCGGTAGTGAATGATGTAACTAGGGATTTTAGCTTCTCCCTCGCCATGACAAAAATGGCCGCACAAAGTTAACAACAGAATCTGAGTAAAAGTGTAACGAAGTGGCGAGTCTGCGTTAACGGAGAGAGAAGAAGCACGCAGAGAAATAGAGAGACAAATTGACTTTGTCGGAGAAGGAAACGCTGCAGAAAGAAGAGAAAGGAAGGAGAAAACTCGGCAGAGAGGGTTTTGGCAAGATTTAACGCGATAAAAGTGATTCATAATTGGGCTCCAAATTTTGTTTCACATTTGGGCCGTTACAACGAATATGGGCTTGGACCGGCCAAGTGCAAGGATAACCCGCTTTTCGCTGATTTATGCAAATGATTCATTTTTAGGCCACTATTAAACCTGTCCCTCTTTTAAAATTATAGTCATACAAAACTTACCTTTTGAATAATATTAGATTTATTAAGTAAAACATCTACTCAAAATTTGCTCAATTTTATTATGAAGGGAAAATTGTACATAATGGCAAACTATTTAATTCAAATTAAATGGTATAATCACACTTTGATTTAATTGTGTCTTGTAGCAAACTGTTTGCCAGCGCCTCTCTCGCTCAAACTCTCGCTCGCTACTCTCCTCTCTCGCTCACTCCCTCTGTGCTCGCCTCTCTCACTTTATACAACAGAAGTGTATAAATTGCGTTTCTGTTTGTATAAAGCGAGAGAAAATTGTATATACACATGCAAATACATATATATTCGTCATATACACTTATAATTATACAATAAAAATATTCCCCTGCCCAGTTTTATGTTTGTATAATGTATAATTTATGTTTGTATAAAGTGAAAGAGAGCGATTTTTTATATACAAATATTTTTGTCAACGATTTATACAAACAAGAGGCTAACAACAATTTATACAAAATGGCCTGCTAGCGAAATTATACAATTCTGAAGAGGAGCCAACGAATTATACAATTGCTTCTTTTTGTATATATGTATAGTGAAATAGACAACTTTTAATTGTATATGTATAGCGAATTATACATATTAATGTTTGCTATGGAGCGCAATTATGCAAATTTGCTATAGCATACAAATATGATTTTTTTGTTTGCTATATGTGAAAGATTAGAATATCTCTAATGTTTGTAGTAACTTACAAGTTTTAATGGTACATAAATTAAAAGGGTCATTTACGAATTAAGAGTACTTCTCTATAATAGTAAAAGATGGTAAAAACTCAAAACTGTAATTTGAGATTTTAATCAACATATGTTCATATGAACACACCTTAGAAAGATGAACATCACGAAAACTTTGGATTATAACACTAATATATATATAAGTTAAAAACACGAACTCAACAATTTGATTGTTAACTAGCCAAAATCATCAGTAGAAATAAATTACATCATCACAAATTGTCTCACACCAAACATCAAGAGTAGATTAAGCAATTCATGTAGACCAACATCACAAATACTTTGTGCTAATTAAGCCTCAATGATTAAAGAAAAGAAATATTAACATGTTTATAGATTATATGAACTCTCTCATCCAACAGACTAACAAGATCGTTGATCTTCGAACAAGGCAAATATCAATTATGTGTCATTTATTCATTATTGATTAAAAAAAGGGAAAGTTACACATTTAACCGCTCAACCAAACATATTTACCTAGAGAATATACATGTATTATACATTTGATTATATACCTATTTTGAATTGACTCTCTCACCTAATGGATTACCTTTTTGATTTGGGCTCTCATATTCAGTGTACAAACAACAACTTCTGTTTTGTTTTATAATATATATATACGGAGAGACAAAAGTAGACAAGTTATATATTTCATATTAATTCTCACCTAACTGAATTTATTTAGGTTTGTCAACTAGACAAGGCCCTTGAGCTTCATATATGTTTTTTCACTAGAAAATGAAATCTTAACATTATAGTGAGCATGCAAAAGTTAGTAGCTAGTAGCTAGTGTTGTTTCCATTTATAGAAGATGATGGTGACAAAGTCAATTGGGACCCAAACTTAAGAAAATGGACAATTGGCAACTGCTCAAAACCAAATACGAAAGTGACAAAAAGCTTACTTCTTGCAGTCCGCTCTCACGCTCTTCCTATAAAATAACTAGTATTAAAAAAAAAAAAAAGCAAACGATTCTTTTCCCCCAAAACCATTATACAAGCAAGAACCCTCCTTTTCTTTTACACCTTCTTTGGATGGTTGTTACTTCTTACTTCCTCCGTCCGTCGTATATTAATTGTTCATTTTTTCTTTTATATACTCTTTAAGAAATTATAAATAAGATTTTTTTAGAACTAATTTAACCATTAAAATTTATTTTTGGAACTTACAATTTCTTTTACACATTCAAAAATGAATTACTGTACGAGTAAAATGGAAAAAAACAATCAATTCTCTTTTGATTTTGTAAATAATAATAAAAAAAAAAAAAAAGCAAACGATTCTTTTCCCCCAAAACCATTATACAAGCAAGAACCCTCCTTTTCTTTTACACCTTCTTTGGATGGTTGTTACTTCTTACTTCCTCCGTCCGTCGTATATTAATTGTTCATTTTTTCTTTTATATACTCTTTAAGAAATTATAAATAAGATTTTTTTAGAACTAATTTAACCATTAAAATTTATTTTTGGAACTTACAATTTCTTTTACACATTCAAAAATGAATTACTGTACGAGTAAAATGGAAAAAAACAATCAATTCTCTTTTGATTTTGTAAATTGACAAGTAATTCGGGACAACTACTTTTAGTAAGATGGACAACTAATATGAAACGGATGAAGTATCTGTCACTTTATAATTTATTGCACAATATTGTATTTTTTGTGAATATATAGTTAGAATATATTATATAATTTTACATCAGAAATTTGAAGGATAGACCTATAAAAAAAGTATGATACAAGTTAATTTTTTTTTATTTTTTTTTTAGAATAAATGATAAAATAAGATTATTTAAACAATAAATAAAAGACAAATGAGGTAAAAAAAGAAGAAGAATATTGTTTCGATGAAAAAAACCTATGATTAGCTTTTCGAGAAATTCCTAAACAAGAAATAATGTGGTCATACCAAATGGATCATTGCGTTATGAGATTAGAGTTGAATTCAACGCTTGCTTGAATCTTAATATCATGAAGATTTAATGGAATAAAATAATTAATTAGGCACTTACCTCTATGGGCTATGGGTTAGGCTAACAAAATCCAAATAAATAAAACGGAACGGCTATATTAAAAACTGTGTAATTTGAAATACGAAATCCCTTTCTTTACGCACCCTCTCTCTTCAATGTTATACTATATAAATAGTAGTATCATCTCTCTTCTTCTCATTCCATATATGTGAGTTTTTTTTCTTCTTTTTTTCTATATAAGGTCATTCCATCTGCTTTCGTGGAATTGAAAAAAAAGAAGAAAAATGGCGAATATAGGGATAATGGATAGTGCCTATTTTGTTGGAAGGAATGAGCTATTGACATGGATCAATGCCAGGTTACAGCTTAATCTTACCCGCATTGAAGAGGTATCATACCCCCATTTTCTTGATTTTCTTTATCTTGTTTTGCGTTTTCTTGAATGGCTTTGTTTTTCTATATCTCTTGAGTTTTTTATTTTTGGGGGTGAATTTCAAGGGGTTTTGGTATGTAATTTCTTAATCTGTTCCGGCTTGTGAGTTGTTTGATTTTTCAAATAGTTTTTTCTGTCGGTTTATGGGTAATGTAATAAATGCTTCAATTATCATGTTCACATCTCAAGAAATTGTGCCCTCCTTCTGTTTTTTCCCCTTGTTATTGTGTTATTAGACATTGATATTCATACAGCGAATTCACCTAGTTTGGTTGAGGCATTGTTGTTTCTTTGCGAAATATTCCTCAATTATTTTTCAGAGTTTGGATCCTCTACATTTTGTATAGCTGTGCCTGTGAGTTCATTGAGATTAGATTCATTGATTTGGGATTTTGGTACCCGAGTTGGACGTAGCAGTAGAACTCTGTGTACTGGCTGTGGTTGATTTGATAATTCAATATTTATATCAGGAAGATGTTTCTATAAGTCTTCACGCTGGTCTATGACAATGATACTAAATTCTGAAGCCTTTGTGGTTATTTCTATAGATTTTTTGTAACCTAGCTATCTTAGTTCTCAATGTAGCATATCTTCAAGATAAATGCCTGTTAACATTACTGGTATAAAAGTTATAACCCTGGACACCTGGTGATGCAAATGATCTCCCAAGTATTACATTTATGTTCAACCTAAATTGGTTTAATTTTCCATTTGATCGTTGTAAAGATCAAGTTCTTGAGGAAAGGAACAAAAATAACTTGCTGATGAAATGGGTAGAATTGTATTACAAGTATGATTAATAAACAGTTGAATACAGAATGTGACCATATTATATTGCTGCAGTTTTATCATGTAAAACAATTATTTATTTTTCGTTTCTGGTGCGGAGATTAGCTTTTGGTATGTTCATATGAAATCATGGAGTGTCCAATCAAAATGAGATGGACAAGGAAATTTCAATGAGAAGCCAGACATTGAGCAATGTATGACCGACGAGGTCCAGTCATACAAAAGATAGATCGAAATTTTCTAGTAGGAAGATATTGATCTTAAAACAGATTAAATTTGGTGTTCACATTCTCCTTTCAAATTTATGTTACTAGATAAGCAAATGCCTATGTGATTTATCTATGAAGTAGGGTTGGGCTCGTATCACAGTTTGCTTTAAAGGTTCTAGTTGCATCTTTTTTGTAATGAGTGGAAAAGACTAGCCAACATTTTAGCAACCTTAATATGTTCAGTTATTTAACTTAGTAAGTATTACATGTTATACAGTATAGTAGTAAGCATAGATGATAATTACATTTTGAAATGTTGATGATTTTATTTCTCTTCTAATGTTTTATAACATATTTGATTTACAAATTTATTATGTTAGGTTGCATCTGGGGCTGTGCAGTGTCAGATGATGGACATGACCTATCCAGGAGCTGTTCCAATGCACAAGGTGATTACTGCATGTGATGTTCTGGTGGTCCTATCGTAACTTGTTTGATTTGTTGTGGCATCTTTTATCGATCATATTTGGTTACAGGTTAACTTTGATGCAAAGACTGAATATGACATGATCCAAAACTACAAAGTGCTGCAAGATGTGTTTAGCAAGCTAAAAATTGACAAGGTAATTTCTTACGAAACACATTTCAAGTTTTATGTAGATCTTTTTACTGAGAAAGCTTGACTCCCTTCTTTCTTCCAAATGCTACCCTCTCAGGGCATGTCATATGAAGTGGGGCTTAAATCGTTCAACATACTTGTCTCGCCTAGTTTTTACTTTTCTGTATTTAGCACTTTGGATCTGTGATGGTGCTTATCTTACATTATAAATAATAATAACTATAAAAGTAAAACAAAGATTTTATTTTGTTGGTGGGTTATAGCAAGTACCTGGTGGAATAGTCGAGGTGCAAGCAAGTTGGTCTGGACACCACCGTTATGAAAAACAAATAGTAGATTCTTCTTAGAAGATATTCAGACATACTAATTCAATGCTGATTTTAAGGAATGGTTCCTTTGAGATTTTCCCTTCAGTATTACCCGCACAACTACCTTTTTAACAAAATTTTCAGCCATCAATGTTTACCCTTGATGAAACAAAATAACCTTCTGTGGAGAGGAACTAGATGATTCTTTTTGATAAAATTTACAGTTGGTTTCCATTCTGCTTGCAGCATATTGAAGTTAACAGGCTTGTTAAGGGCCGTCCTTTGGATAATTTGGAGTTTCTGCAATGGCTGAAGCGTTATTGTGAGTCTGTAAATGGTGGTATTATGAATGAGTATGTGCTTCTTCTAACATACTTGAGTGTTTTGTTTCTTTTCTAAAATTTGGATGCCAGATACTCACTAGTTGTCTCTCCTTTGTTGTAATTGTGCAGGAACTATAATCCTCTGGAACGTAGAAGTAAGGTTGGGAGGGAACGAAATGTGAAGGGTTCTCAGAGATCTGCAAAGTCACTTCTAACTAACAACAGTCATAACCCTGGATTAGGGGAAGGCATGACTAAGATTAAAGGTGAGCGTCAGTGATATATTCCTATCTATTCTCAGTTAGTATTACTTTTCTTAAACTATGTTTTTGACTAGGAATAAAACAAGGAAGGTCAAGTCCAGTAATGGGTGGGGTTAATTCTTCAACGGAGATTCAGGCTTTGTCAAAGGAGGTAACAGTCTTATATTTGTGTGAAGTTGGATCTTTCAAAACCTATTGCTTAGCTTTTAACAGATTGATTGAGTGAATGAATAATTGTCTCTTCTAATTTTCAAGCACTATTAAGCTCAATTTAAGCTGGCTTAGTCAATCACAGTACTTGTTTCTGTATGGTCAAAAGATACTCCTATTCTGACATGATCTTGCAGAACTTTTTTGGACCGCCAAACCACACCAAAATGTAAAACATTCGAGGCTTAAGATATGGTTCGCTTAGCATTAATGGATCACATCTGCTGCTGTTGGTTCTATTTTTTTTCTTTCTTTTCGACATTAGGTTCGGATTTTGACAGGAGCCTTAAGTTCAGTTATAGATGTTATGACAGCATAAGGATATGTCAAGATTTGATTCATCCTAACAGATGAATTGTTGAGTAGTGGAGTGAAAAAGACCGAAATGGATATTCCGGATTCTCATAACAGATCCCCCAACTAACAGGGATTGTGGTATAGTTGTTATGGAGTTTTATTGTTTTTCTTTCCTTTGGTGATAAGTATCCCCTGTTTTGGTTGCCTAGTAGTACTTCGAATGCTTAGTGGCACTCATATCTTAACCATCCAGGTTACAGATCTCAAGCTCTCTGTTGACCACTTGGAGAAAGAAAGAGATTTTTATTTTGCAAAGTTACGAGATATTGAGATTCTCTGTCAGACTCCAGACTTAGAAGATGTCCCGGTAAGTTCTTCTCTCCCATCTCTACCAAAAGAGAATTGATTGTGATGTAGTTGCCTAGCTACAAAAAGCTCCTCTATAGTGTGACTTTCTTGTGCATGTCTAACTGATAACAAACAAACATCTCTGAGAAGGATCAGCATATAAGTGATTGTACTTTGTGCGCTTATTGGGATAAAGGAACTTTGTGCCTCCTCCCTTCTATTACATAACCACTGATAGTTTCAAACCCCTAAACCCAGCCCCTCTGTAGCTTACAAATACTACACCAGTTGCTTGTGTCATGGATTTCCTTCATTAATGTTTTCTAATTGTCACATGTATAACATGGTAATGAGAGTATTTATATGGAGTAGTTCATTTTACTTTGCTTTCTTCTGAATTATGCTGGCTATGAGAAATTATTTGACCTTCTTTCTGCTATTTTTTCCCATTATTTAAACATTTACATTGGCATCATGTATGATACTTTTAGAGATTTCCACTTAAGTGATTGTGCGTTGATTGGCAATTGTGTATAAGCATAATACTGAACACACTGCTCCTTCTGTATCTCACAGTTAGAGTAAAGTTTATTCATTATATCATTAATGTGTGTTACGAGTCATCTAAATCAATGGTGTTGTGGTATTATTATTGCATTCCACAGATGGCTATGGCAGTTAAAAAGATATTATATGCTGCTGATGCAAGAGAATCAGCTTTGGCCGAAGCTCAAGAAGTTCTGAGTCACTCCGTGGATGGAAGTAAAAGCTGAACTGGAATTGGAATATGATAAGTAAGAATTGCGTGCAGTAGTTTCTTAATTGTAGAGGTTACTGTTTCATCTTTGGTGAAATGTTGCTAAGTTTCTGCTGTGTACATCCATGTGTTCTTTTTTTGGCTTTGAAAAAAGTCTTTCTCTAATGTGTACTTGATGGAGATATCTCCAGTGAAGCGGAATTTGTATTTCGAATTTCGATGTTTATTAGTCAACTTTAATTGAAAGAGTACCATGTTCCACAAATTGAAAGCTTTTTTCCCTCTTGTTATATTTCTAATTTTCTCTTGCCTTTTTCTTTGTTACTTTTAAATTTCAAGAACGAGTCTTTTCTATCCAGAGATAGATTACACCGTCTTCTGACCTTTACACCAAAACTATAAGTATTGCTAGTTGAATTGTTACATCTTCAGCATGAAAATGAATTTTCAATGTAAAGAACTTGGGAGTGGGCATAAAGCTGAAAACAAAAGGCACTCATTGCCATTACACTGATGCTTGTTATCATGTGGTTCCACATGAAATTCTGACAGCCCCGTATGCACGATACAAAGTGGAAAAGTAGACATATATTAGCAAAATTAATAAAATATTACTAATTGAACAAGACTCTCCTCACCATTATGCTAATGTTTATTGAAAAGATCTAATGTTTTGGCACAAAGGTACAAACATCTTTGCTTGATGTACCAGAGACCGATGCATTATGAATATGTATATTTATTATCGTCGTCCATGGCCGGGCCCGATTAAGGAACAAGTTTAAAAGGCGCAGGTAGTGATTTGAAAGAAGCAAATGAGTGGATGCATTTGGAAAGTGAGTTTTGAAAGAGAATGCAGGTAATAAAATAGAAAAAGACTAATGTGAATCGAATTCACTTCTTTTGCATATAACACAACTTAAGTATGCCGTCTACATATATTCCTAGTTGATTCAAGTACACCTAGGGTCGTTTGATAGAGTGTATAAGAATAATGCTAAACAATAACACTTGCATTAATTACACATAGATTAAGGTGCTATTTGTATTTGTATACTCGTAGTGTTAAAACATTTATTCTACAGTAACATTATCAAAATTGACAAGATATGGATCCTCGGATCAATGTCAAACAAACAAAAAGAAGTCCTCATACTTCTTTACACAGTTAGGAGAAAGAGAACCGCATGAAGTGGGTAAGCATAGGTACTTCAACAGCTCAATGCATTCAAACTAGGAAGAACATATCACAGCCTGTTGATTCTTATCATGAATTTCATTTCCTTTCACCTACTCATCATAGAAACAGCAGCCTTCAGTTCATCCTAATGTGTACTACGGATATTAGCTCCACTCTATATGCAAAATTGAATGTACACTTTCCGATAGAGAGACAGCTTCATTAGTATCAAACCTTTGTACAGGTAATAAGACTTTTTCCCTTGAACCAGTTGGCGTGCATCTATCTCATCGTTCTCATATTTTCACGAGTGATAAACTTTCAGACATCGATGACACCCAACTGCACATGCACAGAGATGCAGATAACTTCCATTAAAATGTATTTGGAATAACAAAATTTTCATCAAATAGTTACCCACTACTTGTGGTTTCACATGATGCAATTGAGTACCGATGTGATCCTTTTATTTATGATGGGAACATAAAAAAAAAACTTAGGGTCACGTCTGCATCATAGCAAGCCGGAGGAGAATCCTCATATTGATGCAATAGGGCATAGGCCCTTCATCCACTTCAAAATGCAGAAAACTTAGATTGATTTAGACAACAGATGACTGGAACTATGAATAATAGCAATATTCGTGAACAGACAAATAAACAAGCTGTACTACAAATTAGATGTGGGCCAGTGGAAAGATGATTATTTGGGATGGACATAATTAACTGAAGTAAATATACTGAGTTAAGAATATGTAGAGTCAGATTATGGTCAAATATCGCGAGTGAGTGTCAACCAAATAGCAGCATGGACATGTATCAACCGTATGATAGGATCACTATGTCACTTGGTATACAGTTCTAACAAGAGATTTATCAAAAATAGCTTCTCTCGGAAACTTCATGCACCGGGAGGGGTTTATCTTTAACAGATTTCTCATTCTTGATTAGAGAAGATGGTGCGAGTTTGCTTTTTGTCAAAGAAATTATTTGTTAGAGAAGATTGTAACTGGCAATTTTTTTTCCCAAAGCATAACTAACCACTCACTGAAAAAAAAGTTAAATGGAATAAATGAGTAATCTCGAAACCTACCATAAATCTTCAGTGATCAGCAGAAAAGTGCAAAAGGAATAGGAGTATGATGAAATCCTAGCTGGATGGTTTACTCTTTCTTGAAACAAGGATCAAGGCACTGTCATCGTTGAATGGATCAGATTTTCTGCAGAACCATCCTGAGGTGCTCTTGCAGTGTTGCCCTTTACCTAGGTAAAAATCCAGAACACAAGAATAAGAACACTTCAATGAAAAGTAGTTACAGCCGGGAATAAGGATAGAGTTCTATAAGGGGATGAAAGTTGTCCCAAGTGCAAACTAAGTCCTATCTGGATTGAATAACAGCAGAAGCTAAGAACTGCTCCTGAATTCTGGAAAGAATAATTCCAGACGCAGGGCTTAAGAGGGTGCCTTCCAAAGTCAACGAGCACTCAAGCATGTTACACATACATGCTAGTATATCTTATGTTCCTCTAACATATCTCTAATTATCTACAATTTGTAATCACAACCTATTTTGTTGAAGTACCTTGACATAAAACAATTATGGGGCAAAGCTACAGCTATTGTATTTCCATTCTCCACTCAGAGAAAATAATATTATAAAAAAGAAAAAATTAGCTTCGACAGAGTAACTGAACTGGATATAATCTAGTACCCCTTGTTACTAGTTCTAATAGTTGTGATTATTATTTCTGTTAGGCACTCTTCTTCACATTTATTGGTTCCACATTCTCTTACATAGATCTTTTTGTTTATCATTTCTTCTTTCTCCATGCTAAGTCAAATGCTAAAATTATTTATCAGGTACTTAATTTGACTTAATTTCTATCAAAGTTTTTGGGCTAGACCTGGACAAGTAAAAGAAGCAGCTGGATGTAACGATAAACAATTAACCACTGAATTATGATTTATTTGTAAACAAGGGAATTTCCAAATCTCATTTATAATTAGTATACACATATTTTCAATTATCTGCAGAATATATTTAAGGATGTGATGAATATATTAGGAAAAAGGGTCTACCTGCGTCATTAGAGATTTGATGACTTCCTTAGCAGCATTATTTTTGTCTGTTTCTATTCTAGCTTCTTCAGTTTTCTCTTGTAGTTGAGTTGATTTTTTCTCAAGCTCAGCCTCTAAGAATAGGGATCTCTGGGTAAGAATCTCTACCTGCATGGGGTATATCTCAGGTGCAATAGAGCACATACAAATCAACTTATACCACAAATTTGTTTGTTTGAAAGGATAAGTATACCTGCAGTGTGAGAATTGAAGTACAAGAACAGTTGGATTATAGTTAAGTGGTGTAGAACTTTTAAGAGTAACTACTTGATTTCAATTAGTGGAATTCAAAAATAATTTCAACTAAATTGGAATAAAGGATTAAGTTGCTGATCTAATTAGTGACTTCTATCTAATGTGACTCTTTTGAAACAATTTAAGAACAGCTCAAATTATGAAATTATGGGTGAAAACACTACCAGCTAAAGAAAAATGTCTAATACAAAAGACGTCTTAAAATAAGATGGGATAGCAGAGCAGTAGATTGGAGAAGGAATGTTAACAGAAGGACAGGTCTCTTAAATAATAGATGCAATATAGAGGAGACAGGAAAAGTTGGTGCAGGATAAATGTTCTAAAAAATCTCGCGTCTTTTGGTTATACTAACAATATAAGACGTCTAGTGAAGGAGAATAATAAAATAAGAACATCAATATGAACTGAATCCAAGTATTAATTGGAAATTGAACTGTCTAGCAGCATAGTATTCAGAAGTCGTAACCATATGTGCAAGGAGATATTATAAGGGAAACTGTATCCACGACAAGTTGGTCTTATGAGGAAGTTGATATTTAAGTTAAATGGTACTTCAGAAAAACAAATCTAAATGTAATTACAATCAATACTTTTGAATGATATACAATTAGTTAACAAGTAACAGCAACTTTGTGAACCAAACCAGGATATCCTAAGTGTGAATAACTTACTGTCAACCACATGCAGCCCGACCATTATATATACTTCTTTTATTCTTTTTTCCTTCATTGGGCTAGTGAGTGATGGTTCCACCAATTTATATAACAAGTTCAAAGTCATTCCATATGTTCCCAAATGTGATTTTAATTCTCAAATATAGAAAAATAAAAAAGTGATAAGTAATTCTGATATTTTAACATTAAACATGTGTCTTCTACTTCAATGATTCTTCTAGGAATGACAGAATGCAGCAACAGTGGCCCTGAAAGATTCGGGCACCATTCTGGTGTGTTTTTGGGGTACAGTGAGTGGTGCCAAAGGATGTTAGAAGCTTAATGTCATGCTGACAGGGACACAGGAATAGCAGCAAACTGAAACAGATTTGGAAAACCATCCCACTGCCCACTGGGCATTATGTGGCTTATATGCCTACAGATAAATAAGAGATGCTTTGAGTAGAATATACAACATCTATCTTTTGTAAAATACAAATGCATTCAGAGCTTATATGTCTGGTGCAAGGAATACAGATTAGAAGATCTTTTTGTGAGTTTTTGGACTGAAGCAAACTTTGTAATGAAGTCTTTGTAATACTTCTTTGTACTTTTTTTGCAGTACCTTCTTGGTACTAGCTTTAATAAAATTACCCTTACTTTATCCAGGAAAATAAATGCAGCAACAAAGAGGGTTGGCAAAAAATCTTGGCAATTTTTACCTGCTCCTTCAATATGGAAATTTCCTTTTTCAGACTATCACTTGTTTGCTTTGAATCATCAAGATCCACTTCGTGATTTGCTTGTGCAGCAAAAGCAGATCTCAGGAACACAGAATTAGATGAACTTGATTCAAAAGAAGCAGGAGAACCAGCTTGAGAACGACTTGTTGATCCAACAAAAGAAACAGACAATTTCTCAGGGCAACTAGAAAAAGACAACAATCGGCTTGATGTTTGAGATACTTCACTCTGAGTATTGCCATTAGGAATTGGAGAGACATTGTCAGAGTTTGAATCTTGCTTCTGGTTCTTTCTAAAACGTTGATCGTCAGACCTGAATGAATTGAATGAGGACAGCCTAGAGAGAAGGCCTTTTTGTTTGGAAGGCGAGGTCTCTTTCCTCCTCTCTCCAGTATTCTTCTGTAAGCTTCCAATAGTGGCCTTTGGTGGTAGACAAGTCAATCCAATATCCAAGCCCCTGTTCAATTTAGTAAAACAATCTTCACACACACGATAAGGTTTGTTCATTTTTGGAGCCAAAGAAGCTCTTACAGATCTTCTACTGGTGCATACTGTGCAAAAGACAAGCCCACAGTTGTAGCAGTTATGACGTTTTCGTCTGAGATTAAATGGACTCTGGCATCCAGCACAAATGGAATTATCAGCAACAGACACTTCTCTGTGTAGACAAATGGCTGCAGTAAAATTATTTCCACAGACCACATCCTTTACTTTTTTTGCTTTCAGCGCTTCAACTAGTGTAGGAGTGTTCCTATCATGATTGTCCCCATGTCCTAGTTGTCCATTTCCTCCCTTTCCCCACGTGTAAAGCTCAGAGTTTGAGCTCAGGGACACTACATGGAAAGAGCCACAAGCTATTTCTTCAATGAAACAATCTGTAATTTTTCCTTGAACACGAGAAGGAAACTTCCCAGTACTTCCAGGAATTCCTAGTTGCCCATAATCAGCTTTCCCCATTGTATATACTTGCCCTAATGTTGTCAGAGCAACTGTAATACTATGGCCACAGGCTACTCTACTGAAGTTAATGCCATCCAACTGTACAACTTTGCATGGAGTGAGTCTAGAAGCATTATCTTCGTGTCCAAGTTGTCCGTCATCCCCATTTCCCCAGGTGAAAAGCTTCCAAGGTGGGGAATTACAAGAACTGGAATCGTCAAAAGAGAGCTCTACCACAGCTGCAGTGTGCCAATGCCCACATGCCACTCGAACTGTTCTTAGTCCTTGTAGAGTTTCAACTTCCCTAGGAATACCAATGCTACAACGATCCCCATGACCTAGAGCACCAAATGTTCCATCACCAAAAGTAAAAAGCTGGCCAACAGATGTTATAACAGCTGAATGCCAAGGACCACAAGAGACATATGAGACACGCTTACCAACTAAAGGACCCCTTACTTTTTTGGGGATCCAGTGACTGATTCCAGTATCATGCCCAAGGAGGCCAAAGTTAAAGGTACCCTCACCCCATGTATAGAGATCTCCACTGATTGTTGTGGCACAAGTATGATAATCTCCGCATGCTGCTGATGTAACATTCAACCCACAGAGAGTGTCAATAAGTTTTGGGCTAGAAACGTCAGATTCTACTCCATGCCCTAGTCTGCCATTTAAGCCCTCTCCCCAACTAAAAATCTCTCCTTGCTTTGTGATTAGTACGGCATGTCTGCTCCCACAAGCAACATATTGAGCATCAAGTAGTAATGCTGATTCCAAGGTCCTTGGTAAAGGTGCATCTCTTCTTGCAGTTTCAAATTTTCCAAGTCCACAAATCCCACCACCAAGCAGGCCATCACCAATTCCTTCTCCCCATATTAAAATGTCGCAGAGGGTATCAGTATTTGCGAAAGATCCCTGGCTAGATGAACTAATGGCACTGGAGAAACTAGATCGGATAGTATCTGCAGAGCTCTGCCCAATTTCATCATCTAAGTTTCCATATGATCTTGAGCTGAGGGAACTAGCAGCAAACTCTCTATGGGAAGAACATTTTGCCGCTGAATTATAAAGTAAATAGTCAGAGAACGCTCTTTCTAATCTCTTTTTTGGAGGACTCTGAGATGGAACTGAACCCAATAGATTTTTCTTTGGGTCCTGTCATGAGAACAAAAAGGGAGTCAAGACCATAAATCAATCAACTTAATGATAAATTCATCATTGTAAGTACCTCATAGGGTGTACTGCTGCTTCCACTACTACTTGACAAAGCAGAGTGAGAACTTCGTTGTGTCACAGAAGGTGAACCATCAGAATATGCTATATCATGTCTTATATCGTTTGTCCACTTTTGACAGTCAACCCGAGATGTCAAGGCCCTGAGAGCAACAAACCAGACTTCTGCCTCTTCCTTATCTTTGCAGATCTGTCAAAGGGTTCAGTTTGTTGATTCTATAATCTAAAGATATAAAATTCTTCTAGAATTCTCCATTTTTCTATTAATAGCAATGGTCTACTACAATCACCGTTTTCTGGATCATCCAATTATCTTAACTCTGACAGTTCTAGTGCATATACTTTGTAAATACATAACACATGCTATAATGATGATCTTTGTGGCAACCATATCTAACCAGTAATGAAAATTAACTTTTTGCGAGGACAGAGGTTCATATTATCCTGCTTCATTAACCCATTTAATCTCTGGAATTTAAAGAATGGGAATTCTCCCTCAATAGGAAGGACACAAGCATTTGCATCTCTATAATATCAGTGAAGTGATGACATGCAAGTACAAAGATATACACTTTCTTAAATGTTGTATTTTTACCAACGAAATGAGCAGTTACAAAAAATCTACAATATATTATTCCTGAAGCAAGCATATGACTCAAAGTGCATATATCATGAAAATACAGATGAACTGTGTTCATGATCGACATAGTAATAGCAAAGATACCCATTCCTTTGAAGCATGAAGACTGGCTAATGTTGACAAATACAGAAAGTGTCTCCCATCTGCAATTAAGCATAAAGATACAATTTCCAATGTTCTGCCATCTCCTCATACTACTTGCATAAGTTATTTCATAGATTTACATTTTACTAAAACAAAAAGGCAACTAAGGTATGAAATAAAAATGCATGGCTAGAATTTTTAACCTCAAAAGAGAGTCAATCTATTAACTGTGGAAGGCATTCAAAGAGCTATCTGTTAATGAATCAATTAACAGCGGTTCAAACCTCAGGTCCATATCTATCATCCCAATAATAAAAAATTTCTCTAAAGAAAAAAAAGATTGGGGGCTATTTAAATCTCACACTTCCCCATACATAGGTAATTAGTCATATCTAACTGTTTGATGATTATTTCTACTCAAAAAGAAATATATGAATGAAGGAATTCCATTTTATGCAAGTACCGAAACTTAGAAGGGAATGTGACGTGCTCTAAAACGGTAAGTATTACTTACCAAATCCAAGGAACTTTTGCCATATAGAAGTGAAAATGACTGATATTCCTTCTCAGGTCTAGGAAACCGCTGAAAATTTGCCTACAATTTCATTTGAGACAAAAATATCAGTCGCACAATACCACTTAGGATGAAGTTTGGTGCGCATAATATTAATAACGTAAGATCTTACAGTTCGTTGACCGGGAATAATCCTTGAAACCTGACTCAATTGAAGCTGTTTCTCTTCCTTTTCAACATACCATATCAGTCTTGTTTCATCCTGAAATTAGTCCATCAGAAGCAGTTGATGGATGATAATTTCAGAATGGGTTACAAAACCTCAGAGGAATACCCCTTATTTGAAGCAGAGAAATAGGACTCTTGTGTGTAAAAGAGTCTCTCTGTGTGTGGGGAGGGGGGGGGT